>NC_142351.1:3967112-3989612 GCF_059441175.1 Urocampus carinirostris | reverse complement strand
TTTTTGAGTGGAAGTACAATGTTGGCAACAAGATTGACTTGGTATCATTGGAAATTATTTGAATGCAACACAAACTTTACCTCTTTTTCCCTGTTTTTATTTCTACTTTTTTTTCAATTCCTTTAAAAAAATCTCATTGTGTTTATTTTTTCCTAGCTGTTACTCTTTTCTTTTTGTTCTCTATTTACTTTTTTCCCCTTGGTTTTTCTTTTCTTTTTTGGGGGTCTTTTTTCTGAATTTTTCCTCCTTTTTTTATCTTCCTTTTGTTTCTTTTTTTCTCAGCTTTTCACTACTTTTTCATTTTGCTATTTTTTTCTTTTTTGTTCTATTCCCCCTTCCTTTAAGTCATTTTGTGCATCATTTTACATAATATTTGGTCATGTTGGGATGAAAGAAGCAAAAACAACCCGAAGAGCCGTTTAAGACCCTTTTAGTGAGCCGAGCCGAAAAAGCCGGTTCTGGACAAACTCTACTAACTTTACTTTTCAACTTCGTTCGACATTGACTTCAAAATACCGCATTTAGGACACAATGTCAGGGGAAGCCGTGTATTTTTACCTTCATGCACTGTAACTTTGACTTAAGTCGCTTATTGATTAGTAATTTTGAGCCCTGGTTTAGGACCCGAAAGAGCCGGTTCTTTTTAGTGAGCCCGAGCCGAAGAAGCCGGTTCTCGAAAAACTCTACTGACTTGACTCAACTTCGTTCTACTTCGACCTTGACTTCAAAATAACGCATTTAGAACACAGCGTCAGGGGAACCCTTGTATTTTTGACCTTCATGCACTGTAACTTTGACTTAATTGGCTTCTTAATGAGCAATTTGGAGCCCTGATTTTTGTGAGCTGGCTAGATTTTCTTGTGCGCGGAAAAACTCTGGGTAGTCCGCAATCGGGCACACACGCAGCTCAGAGGGAAGATTGAACACGACCTCACCGCAGTATAGTAAAATGATGTAAATGACATTAGGTCCTGAAACACATACGAACATACACACACAAGAACCAGTAACGATAGTTCCAGAATGGCAATAAAATGAAACAGGATCATTTTTATTCCCGGAACTTCTTATAATGTCCGTTTGTTGGCGAACAGTAACATCTTTGTTTACAATCGAATTGTTTTATTCACTTCTTTGTTTCATTAGCCTAGATCACAGGTGTCAAACAGGCTAAGGGATTGAATCCGGCCAGCGAGACAACACTCAGAGAAGCGCAGGAGAAAAACAAGCTGCAGGTTGAAATAGGTCCACTTGATGTTGCCAAAGCCAGGTGCCTCGAACAAAGACACTGCACTTGTATTTCTTTTTATCTCTCTCTCTCTCTTTCTTTTCCACCCCTTTTCTCCCACTCTGTCTTTTTCACTCTCTGTGTCTCTCTTTTTCTCTTCCTTTGTTGCTCTTTGTCTCTTTCTCTCTCTGTGTCTTTTAACCTCTTTTGCTCTCACTTCCTTTTTTCCTATCTCTTTCTCTCTTCATACCCTTTTTTTCTCTTTTCTCTCCTTTTGTCTTTCTATTTCTCTTTGGATTTCTTTCTTCCTCTCCTTTTCTTTCCTCCCTCTCTCATGACTTTTTATCTTTTGTTTCTCACGCTCTTTCCCTCTCTCTCTCACTTTTTCTCTCTCTCTCTCTCTTTTCCACCCCTTTTCTAACTCTCTGTCTCTGTCTCTTTCACTCTCTGTGTCTCTCTTTTTCTCTTCCTTTGTTGCTCTTTGTCTCTTTCTCTCTCTGTGTCTTTTAACCTCTTTTGCTCTCACTTCCTTTTTTCCTCTTCTCTTTCTCTCTTCATACCATTTTTTCTCTCTTTTCTCTCCTTTTGTCTTTCTATTTCTCTTTGGATTTCTTTCTTCCTCTCCTTTTCTTTCCTCCCTCTCTCATGACTTTTTATCTTTTGTTTCTCACGCTCTTTCCCTCTCTCTCTCACTCTCTCTCTCTCTCTCTTTTCCACCCCTTTTCTAACTCTCTGTCTCTGTCTCTTTCACTCTCTGTGTCTCTCTTTTTCTCTTCCTTTGTTGCTCTTTGTCTCTTTCTCTCTCTGTGTCTTTTAACCTCTTTTGCTCTCACTTCCTTTTTTCCTTTTCTCTTTCTCTCTTCATACCCTTTTTTTCTCTTTTCTCTCCTTTTGTCTTTCTATTTCTCTTTGGATTTCTTTCTTCCTCTCCCTTTCTTTTCCCCCTCTCTCACGGCTTTTTATCTTTTGTTTCTCACGCTCTCTCCCTCTCTCTCTTTTTCTTTCTTTGTCCCGCTTTCTCTCCTCTTCCCTCCCTCTTTCTCTTATTTCTTTATCTCTCTTTTTCTTTCTCTTTAATCTATTAGTCCGGCCCCCGACAGAATGTTTGTTCTATCGTGTGGCCCCCGACTTCAAATGAGTTTGACACCCCTGCTCTAAAACCATAAAAAAGTCTTTATGTGTGAATACACAATCACAATTTTCAAATTCAAATTCAAATACTTGCTCGATTTATCAATTCGTCTAGGGTCTCGGGGGTGCTGGAGCCCATCACAGCCAAATCCAGGCTGTGAGCAGGGGACACCGTGAACTGGTTGCCAGCCAGTCCCAGGGCACACAGGGAAAGACAACTCACTCGCTCATTCACACCTAGGGACAATTTGATTTTGGTTAGGCCAATCCACCTGAAATGCATGTTTTTGGAATGTGGGAGAAATGAAATGAAATGATCTGCATTTCTATAGCGCTTTTCAAGTCAAGACTTCCCAAAGCGCTTTACAATGTGCTTCACATTTCCCAATAGCGGCCGTGCAGCCATGTAAGGTTCTAACCTGCTTATTGGGGGCATTAGGGGTTCAGTGTCTTACCCAAGGACACTTCCACATGTAACACGGAGGAGCCGGGATTCGAACTGCGATCTCTTGATCCCAAGACGAGCGCTCTACCTCCTGAGCCACTGCCGCGAGGAAACCGGAGTGCCCGGAGGAAACCCACGCAAGCACGGGGAGAACATGCAAACTCCGCACAGTAAGGTTGGTAGCTGGATTTGAACCCATGACCTCAGAACTATGCCGCTAACCACTGCGCCGCCGTGCTGCCTACGAACAAAACCCACGACAAGCTAAACCTTTGCTCGCCAATATTTTGTAACTAAAGGTACGCGGAAACCAGGAATTGGCAAGGTATGGGAGAAACGTGCACTGGTACTCTATTCCAGGGCCTCTTCCGAGAAATTGCAGAGAAGAGGATGTGGGTGTGTTGGTGTGAATAGGGAGGCAGTTTGGACAATGTCGAGATTTTGCCATCCATAACAAACTACACATGTCTGCAAAATGGCGACAGACTGCTGTCCACTGTCTTGTTCAACGGACAAACCGAAGAGATCTTTTCTTCCTCATGCCATGAGGCTCTTTAACTCCACCCGACCTATATTAAGCCACACCACCTACATTGCATTCAACATGGCGGCGCGACTATACGCAGCGGCTTCACGTGTCTCTCCAGTAAATCTTTTTACCTTAAGTGTTCTTTTATCTCTTCTATTCTATTCTATTCTATTTTACCGAATCTTATTGCAATATGTATTCTGTGTAGCACTATTTAGTCAGGAGACTTTTTCGAGAACCGGCTTCTTCGGCTCGGCTCACTAAAAGGAACCGGCTCTTTCAGCTACAGTGGGCATTAGCACGTCACATTGGGTATTTGTATATTGTATTCCTTTTGCTTTATTATTGTCTTGTTCTCAGCGAAGGGATGCTGCTGGAAATGGGAATTTCCTTGCGGGGATGAATAAAGTATCTATCTATCTATCTCTATCTGGGCCGTGAGCAATTTTCCTTTCGGGTCTGAGCGTTCACACAAAGTCGGTGAGCAATGCTTGAAACAACAGTGAGCGACGGCAATCCCAAGTGTGGCAACCAAGTCATTATCAAACATGTCCAAAACTTGACATCAAGTTACGTTTTGCTGAGTTTCCGGCAATGCAAAATGATTTTTCTCTTTTGAATGAATTGACTCATGTACGATTGCAAAGGCTGCAGGCTCACAAACGTCATTGGTTTTTACAATTCTTTCACAAGATTTCCATTTCTTTTTTTTCCTGGTATCTTTTGTCGCATCATACTAACATTTTTGTAATATTTGGTCATGTTAATCCCAACATGACCAATTATTATGTAAAACTATGCACAAAATGACTTAAAGGAAGGGGGGAATAGAACAAAAAAGAAAATAACCAAAATGAAAAAGTAGTGAAAAGCTGAGAAAACAAGAAACAAAAAGGAAGAGAAAAAATATTTTTTTAGACAAAAGCCAGAAAAAAAGCAAAAAAAGAAATGTAGGAAAAAAGTAAACAGAGAACAAAGAAAAGTAACAGCTCGGAAAAAATAAACACAATGAGATTTTTTTCAAAGGAATTCTAAAAAAAGTAGAAAAAAACACAGAAAAAAGAAGAAAAACTTTGTGTTGCATTTAAATCATTCCCAATGATATCAAGTGAATCTTGTTGCCAATATTGTACTTCCACTAAAAATGTAATTAAGTACAGTTCTGTATCTTACAACCGACTCAATAAGCCCCCAAAAAAGTTAGTATTATGCGACAAAAAATGTCAGGAAATAAAAAGAAATGGAAATCTTGTGAAAGAATTGTAAAAACAAATGACGTTTGTGAGCCTGCAACCTTTGCAACCGTACATGAGTCAATTCATTCAAAAGAGAAAAATCATTTTGCATTGCTGGAAACTCAGAAAAATGTAACATGATGTCATGTCTTGGACATGTTTGATAACGACTTAGTTGCCACACTTGGGATTGCCGTTGCTCACTGTCGTTTCAAGCGTTGCTCACCAACTTTGTGTGAACGCTCAGACCCCTGGAAAATCACAGGGAACATTGGTCCAGTCTGAAACCCCGGTGGGTCCCTGTGCGGGAAGGTAGCGCACCAAATTGTGACATTACATCTCCTTAGCTTTCTTCCACTAGGAAGTAGCTCATGTGTAGTGATCATTTTACACTTGTATCCATGCACAGATGTTTATTAGCTTTCTCTCTGCAAAGTACCGTATTTCCGCACTATAAGCCGCACCTAAAAGCCTTTATTTTTTTCAAAAGCTGACCATGCGCCTTATAATACAGTGCGCCTTATTTATGGATCAATTTTAAAATTGCAAAGTTTTCTAACTAACTTGCAGCCGCCGACTCGATTTTCCCCCGAAGGCCAAGTAGTACGCGGTGTATGCTGGGATTTATCTACCGGCGTTTCATTGGCTAACCAATGTGTCAATCATCGTTTGAATCGATCGCTATTGGCTAAAGTTATTCGGAGGTCAAGGGGCGGATCCTTTTTATCATTTACAGGCTGGCATTGGTTTAAACGGCGAAACAAAGCCTGCAATTGGCCGAAAAAGATGAATGTGAATATCAAGTTTGGTTGTCTATGGCATAGAGCAACCATGTTTTACTATTCTGTATTTGTAAATATTTTATTCTCCTGGATTTACTACACTCACGGATATAAGAGGACCATGGCTGCACATTATTATGAACACAACGACTTCGGTGAGCTACTCCGGGTTTTATATTGTCCCTGTATCTTGTTTCAGACTGAACTCGATGTTTCTGTGATAAGCGGTGCAGATAATGGATGGAATGGAGTGTCTATTTTTAAATTCAACTCAATTCCAAGTGTTTATTGTCATATGCGCAGTAAAGTTGCGAGCGAAAAAGAAAATAGAAACTAAGGAATGGTTGGCATTTCTTGAATCCCAAGACTTTAACCTTCCGAATGATGGAACGATGCATTTGAGTGACATCGTACGGACACCGCATCCGCACGTGTTCTCGACACGTATTTACGTCTTTGCAAGCTTTGGGAATGTTAAGGGGGTAATAAGTTGGACTGAACCATCTGACTGTTTTGTCCACGTTCCCATTGTAGCGCCTTATAATCCGGCGCGTCTTATGTATGTCAAAAATGGGACCAAAAACTATTTTTTCGGGGTGCGCCCTATAACCCGGTGCGCCTTATAGTGCGGAAAATACGGTATCCATATGTGTATATGTGGTTGGTCAGGCGCCGGATTTGGTGGTATATTGACATTCAGGCATGTGTGTTTTTCAATGTCAGTCATGAGGTGTTTTCATTATGTGCACTGTGTAAGACCTTGGGCACTCGTTCCAGAAAAATACCCCAAAAAGAGGAATATTTCATCCCTTACTCTTTCTCGAAAGGAGAAATTCTAGGATAGCAGTCAGCCGAGGGTTGCTCACCTGGTTATGCAGCTGTCTGTTAGGACGGGAACGCATGATTATAGAGCAGGGGTGTCAAACTCGGGGGCCACACTATAGAACAAACATTCTGTCGGGGGCCGGACGAGTAGATGGAAGAGAAAGAAAAAGAGAGATAAGGAAATAAGAGAAAGAGGGAGGGAAAAGAGAGAGAGGGCGAGACAAAGAAAGAAAAAGAGAGAGAGGGAGAGAGCGTGAGAAACAAAAGATAAAAAGTCGCGAGAGAGGGGGATCAGAAAGGGAGAGGAAGAAAGAAATCCAAAGAGAAATAGTAAGACAGAAGGAGAGAAAAAAGAAAAGAAAGCGCGAAGGGTAGGAAGAGAGAAAGAGAAACATGAGAAAAGGAAAAAAGGAAGTTAGAGCAAAAGAGGTTAAAAGACACACAGAGAGAGAGAGAGAGAGAGAGAGAGAGACAAAGAGCAACAAAGTAAGAGAAAAAGAGAGACTCAGAGAGTGAAAGAGACAGAGTGGGAGAAAAGGGGTGGAAAAGAAAGAGAGAGAGAGAGAGAGAGAGGGAGAGAGAGAGAGAGAGAGAGAGAGAGAGAGAAAATAAATACAAGTACAGTGTCTTTGTTCGAGGCACCTGGCTTTGGCAACATCAAGTTCACATATTTTAACCTGCAGCTTGTTTTTCTCTTGCGCTTCTCTGAGTGTTGTCTCGCAGGCCGGATTCAATCCCTTAGCGGGCCTGATATGGCCCACGGGCCGCCTGTTTGGTACCTGTGTTATCGAGCATCCTTAACTCTCCTAATATCTTGAGCAGAGGTGAGTAAACTTTGGCCCACGGGCCACATGCGGCCCACCAAATGAAAATGGTCAAAATATAATGACAAAATACATAATTGTGACGGACAGGATTGATATCAAAACAGGATATCGAAATTAAACAGGACAAATTAGACGAGAATGAAACTGGAAACCGATATTAAACAGCACAAAATAAACGGGAACAATACCGGACAGGAAATGCCAACAGGAAACAGGACCGAGTCAAAACCCACGTCTTGCGAGGCAGAGGTTCGTTGACGGACTGACAAAGGAAGAGTGAGAGCACTGAGCTTAAATAGACGGAAAGCCAATCTGTCAACGAGCTGCAGCTGGCGCCAAACAGACGGGGCCAATTGGGCGCCATGGCAACCGTGAGAGTGTGGCAGTCATTATGAGGCTTATATAAAGCTTTTGTTGGTGTATTTGGTCCGATATGGCTCCTCCAACATTTTGAGTGGCTTGGACCAACTGGCTTCAGCATGTGCATGGTGGCCACCTGGAGGCTGAAACAGGACAGAACGGGAAGCAGAATAATAAAACAGGCGGGGCCAATTGGGCGCCATGTCAACCATGACAGTGTGGCAGTCATTATATAAAGCTTTTGTTGGTCTTTTTGGTCCGATATGGCTCCTCCAACATTTTGGGTGGCTTGGACCAACTGGCTTCATTCAGCATTTGCATGGTCGCCACCTGGAGGCTGAAACAGGACAGAACAGGAAGCAGAATAATAAAACAGGCCGGGCCAATTGGGCGCCATGGCAACCATGACAGTGTGGCAGTCATTATATAAAGCTTTTGTTGATCTTTTTGGTCCAATATGGCTCCTCCAACATTTTGGGTTGCCTGGACCAACTGGGTTCAGCATATGCATGGTGGCCACCTGGAGGCTGAAACAGGACAGGACGGGAAGCAGAATAATGCAAACGGGCAGGGCCAATTGGGCGCCATGGCAACCATGACAGTGTGCCAGTCATTATATAAAGCTTTTGTTGGTCTTTTTGGTCCGATATGGCTCCTCCAACATTTTGAGTGGCTTGGACCAACTGGCTTCAGCATGTGCATGGTGGCCACCTGGAAGCTGAAACAGGACAGGACGGGAAGCAGAATAATGCAAACGGGCGGGGCCAATTGGGCACCATGTCAACCGCAACAGTGTGGCAGTCATTATGAGGCTTATATAAAGCTTTTGTTGGTCTTTTTGGTCCAAGGCCACCTGGAAGCTAAAACAGGACAGGACGGGAAGGAGAATAATGCAAACGGGCGGGGCCAATTGGGCGCCATGGCAATTGTGACACTGTCATTTCTTCTTGGCTCTTGGGATCACTAGTAGCAGCAGTTTGGCTCTCTGGTCCTCAACTGTATTGATACAGATACGCTCTCGGTTCTGGAGCTCTTCACGTTCTTCCATCTCTTTCTAATTTGTTTGTTCTGGATAGCTTTTCCTGGTAGCTAGAAGAATAGAAGCTACTGATGTACTTTCTTCGCCAAGTTGTGTTCCAGTTGGTTACTTTGAACATCATTTTGGATTCTCATCACGGTTTGTCACTTTTATGTTTTTCGGAGTATGCTCCTTCCTCACAGCTCTGCTTCTCCTCATAGGCGTTTTTTGCAGAATCAGCTGTTAAAGCACCAATGTCAAACTCAATGCCAAGATAACCAAACCGTACATGGTTCAGATGTTTCTCTTTAGACCAGGGGTCTCAAACTTAATTTACTGGGGGGCCGCTGGAGTTAAAGTCTGGGTGAGGTGAGACCAAAACAGCCTTTCCATAAAAAACAGGGTAAAAACAGGGGTGGGGGACTATGCGCTGCAGAAGGCCAGGCACTGATTTGATAATCGCTCGGGGTCCTGACATCGAGGAGACAGGTGGAGTCCACGTGGGGAGTCTCTCGCCCGCCTATGGGAGGAGTCAGCACGCCCATGGGAGTAGTCAGCACGCCCATGGGAGGGGCCGGCACGCCAGCTTGTGAAAAGACGTGGGCAGGAGAACTTTAGAAGATCGAGGACAATCGAGAGAAAGGCTCGACGAAGAGCGACACTAATTCGGGTAATTCGATGGCATTCACTTAGTTTATTATTTAAGAAATTAAACCTTCTTAAATTTAATTCCTAACAAAGACGAGAATAAAAACCTTCTATTTCCATGTGTACCTACTAAGATGACTCAATGTTATTAGCACTATTTCAGTTGCGGGCTAATTTTCAGTGTTTTACTTCTCAAAAAAACCCAAAAACTGTTCTCCAAACGGACGTCAATTGAGGCGGCAGTGGCTCAGGAGGTAGAGCGCTTGTCTTGGGATCACGTCTGCTCTCGCGTCCCGGCTTACGACCTCATTTGTGATCGGGAAGAAATAAGGATGTCATGATTACTGATGTGACTCAGCGGGTTCTGATTGGCTCCCTGTCACTATTTGAACCCGGTCCTGTCTGTCCCCTGTTGTCAGTCCGTCTGCAAAACTCAGTGTATACTAGACAAGCCTTTTTCAACCCTGACTCCCACCTGTCCCGTTTTTGCTCCCGGTTACGACCTGTTTTGATCCTGACCACGTCTGCTCTCCCGTCCCGGCTTACGACCTCATTTTGATCGGGAAGAAATAAGGATGTCATGATTACTATGTGACTCAGCGGGTTCTGATTGGATCCCTGTCACTATTTGAACCCAGTCCTGTCTGTCCCCCGTTGTCAGTCCGTCTGAAAACCTCAGTGTATACTAGGCAAGCTTTTTTCAACCCTGACTCCCACCTGTCCCGTTTTTGCTCCCGGTTACGACCTGTTTTGATCCTGACCACGTCTGCTCTCCCGTCCCGGCTTACGACCTCATTTTTGATCGGGAAGAAATAAGGATGTCATGATTACTGATGTGACTCAGCGGGTTCTGATTGGCTCCCTGTCACTATTTGAACCCAGTCCTGTCTGTCCCCTGTTGTCAGTCCGTCTGCAAAACTCAGTGTATACTAGGCAAGCTTTTTTCAACCCTGACTCCCACCTGTCCCTTTTTTGCTCCCGTGTGTGCCCGGCTACGACCTGTTTTGATCCTGACCACGTCTGCTCTCCCGTCCCGGCTTACGACCTCATTTTTGATCGGGAAGAAATAAGGATGTCATGATCACTATGTGACTCAGCGGGTTCTGATTGGCTCCCTGTCACTATTTGAACCCAGTCCTGTCTGTCCCCCGTTGTCAGTCCGTCTGCAAAACTCAGTGTATACTAGACAAGCCATTTTCAACCCTGACTCCCACCTGTCCCGTTTTTGCTCCCGTCTGTCTCCGGCTATGACCTGTTTTAGCTGCTGACCACGTCTGCTCTCCCGTCCTAGCTTACGACCTCATTTTTGATCGGGAAGAAATAAGGATGTCATGATTACTGATGTGACTCAGCGGGTTCTGATTGGCTCCCTTTCACTATTTGAACCCAGTCCTGTCTGTCCCCTTTTGTCAGTCCGTCTGCAAAACTCAGTGTATACTAGACAAGCCTTTTTCAACCCTGACTCCCACCTGACCCGTTTTTGCTCCCGTCTGTCTCCAGCTACGACCTGTTTTAGCTGCTGACCACGTCTGCTCTCCCGTCCCGGCTTACGACCTCATTTTTGATCGGGAAGAAATAAGGATGTCATGATTACTGATGTGACTCAGCGGGTTCTGATTGGCTCCCTGTCACTATTTGAACCCAGTCCTGTCTGTCCCCTGTTGTCAGTCCGTCTGCAAAACTCAGTGTATACTAGGCAAGCTTTTTTCAACCCTGACTCCCACCTGTCCCTTTTTTGCTCCCGTGTGTGCCCGGCTACGACCTGTTTTGATCCTGACCACGTCTGCTCTCCCGTCCCGGCTTACGACCTCATTTTTGATCGGGAAGAAATAAGGATGTCATGATCACTATGTGACTCAGCGGGTTCTGATTGGCTCCCTGTCACTATTTGAACCCAGTCCTGTCTGTCCCCCGTTGTCAGTCCGTCTGCAAAACTCAGTGTATACTAGACAAGCCTTTTTCAACCCTGACTCCCACCTGTCCCGTTTTTGCTCCCGTCTGTCTCCGGCTATGACCTGTTTTAGCTGCTGACCACGTCTGCTCTCCCGTCCTAGCTTACGACCTCATTTTTGATCGGGAAGAAATAAGGATGTCATGATTACTGATGTGACTCAGCGGGTTCTGATTGGCTCCCTTTCACTATTTGAACCCAGTCCTGTCTGTCCCCTTTTGTCAGTCCGTCTGCAAAACTCAGTGTATACTAGACAAGCCTTTTTCAACCCTGACTCCCACCTGACCCGTTTTTGCTCCCGTCTGTCTCCAGCTACGACCTGTTTTAGCTGCTGACCACGTCTGCTCTCCCGTCCCGGCTTACGACCTCATTTTTGATCGGGAAGAAATAAGGATGTCATGATTACTGATGTGACTCAGCGGGTTCGGGAGGTAGGGCCGGCAGTGGCTCAGGAGGTAGAGCGCTCGTCTTGGGATCAAGAGATCGCAGTTCAAATCCCGGCTCCTCCGTGTTACAAGTGGAAGTGTCCTTGGGTAAGACACTGAACCCCTAATACCCCCAATAAGCAGGTTATGTGGAGCACATTGTAAAGCGCTTTGGGAAGTCTTGCCCACTTAGGTCTTGGATCAAGACAATCCAACCAGCTCTTCAGAAACCCGATTTACTTTCTTGTCCCTTTCGTAACGAAAAGAAATAAAAAGAAGAATGTGGGAAGCCAACAAATATTTAAGCTGCATTGTTTCTGTCCTAAAACAGCGACATCTGCTCGAAACAAGCTCCACGCTTGGTTTTCATTTGTGAAAAGACTAAAAATGGCAATTGAGGATTTTACAAAACGATGGGTGAGGTCTTCGTGGTAAATGTGAGGAATTCGCCAAATGGAGAAAATGCATTGTTAAGAAAGGTCCATTTGGCCTGACAAGAAAGCCCTTTTGACGTCAAAGAGACATCTCAGACCGCAGCGTGTTTTCCCTATAAACGGTTAAGGTTTGAATTATAACACGGGGGGGAATAAATTTGCAACCACAGACGGAAGAAGACGAGCCCGAAGCCCTTCATAGATAGGAGCGCATTCCCTAGCTTCTCAAGTGTTCTCCTCTGTCCACCCGAACATTGTTCCTTGTTTGCTTTCGGGTTCCTGACACACATTTAGGCCGTCTTGTTTATCTCATCTCATCTCATTAGCTGTACCGCTTATCCTCATTAGGGTCGCGGGGGGGCTGGAGCCCATCCCAGCCATCTCCGGGCAGTGGGCAGGGGAAACCCTGAACTGGTTGCCAGCCAATCGAGGCACACAGGGGACAGACAACTCATTCGCTCATTCACACCTAGGGACAATTTGGACGGACCAATTCACTTGAAATGCATGTTTTTTTGGAATGTGGGAGGGAACCGGAGTGCCCGGAGGAAACCCACGCAAGCACGGGGAGAACATGCAAACTCCGCACAGGACATCTGGAGCTGGATTTAAACCCACGCAGGAGGTTCCCAAGACATGAACTAACCACTGCGCCGCCGTGCTGCCTCCTTGGGTTGTCTCTGTCTCATCTCATCTCATTAGCTGTACCGCTTATCCTCATTAGGGTCGCGGGGGGGCTGGAGCCCATCCCAGCCATCTCCAGGCAGTGGGCAGGGGACACCCTGAACTGGTTGCCAGCCAATCGCAGGGCACACGGGGACAGACAACTCATTCGCTCATTCACACCTAGGGACAATTTGGACCGGCCAATTCACTTGAAATGCATGTTTTTTTGGAATGTGGGAGGAAACCGGAGTGCCCGGAGGAAACCCACGCAAGCACGGGGAGAACATACAAACTCCGCACAGTAAGTCCGGTAGCTGGATTTGAACCCACACAGGAGGTTCCCAAGACATGAACTAACCACTGCGCCGCCGTGCTGCCTCCTTGGGTTGTCTCTGTCTCATCTCATCTCATTAGCTGTACCGCTTATCCTCATTAGGGTCGCGGGGGGGCTGGAGCCCATCCCAGCCATCTCCGGGCAGTGGGCAGGGGAAACCCTGAACTGGTTGCCAGCCAATCGCAGGGCACCCAGGGACAGACAACTCATTCGCTCATTCACACCTAGGGACAATTTGGACCGGCCAATTCACTTGAAATGCATGTTTTTTTGAAACGTGGGAGGAAAACGGAGTGCCCGGAGGAAACCCACGCAAGCACGGGGAGAACATGCAAACTCCGCACAGGACATCTGGAGCTGGATTTAAACCCACGACAGGTTCCCATGTCCCAAGCGCTAACCACTGCGCCGCCGTGCTGCCCTCGTCTTGTTTAGTTTTGCATTATTCTGCTTCCCTGGCTTTGGCAACATCAAGTTAACATTTTTCAACCTGCCGCTTGTTTTTCTCTTATGCTTCTCTGAGTGTTGTCTCGCGGGCCGGATTCAATCCCTTGGCGGGCCTGATCTGGCCCGCGGGCCGCCTGTTTGACACCTGTTCTATGAAAGGACATTTTGATTAATACACTGGATTGGGTTGTTGTCATTTCGTTCCACCACCACACCAGTTTTTTGGTGTTTGTTCCTGGAGTTTTTTTGTTACTTTACTTATTGCAGTTTCCAGTTTTGGTCGTTATTTTTAGTTTGAACTATGTCAGGTTTGCCTTTCGTTTGTGGGTTTTTTTGTTTAGGCATTTTGTGAACTGCTTTAAATCCGATTCTTTGTTTGCTACTTTGTACCTTCTTTAGTTGATATATACCATCCCTTTTATTGATTACCCCCGGCCTTTGGTTCCTGCCTCCCCCACATGGGTCCATCATCACCAAAACGGCAAATCAGGTAATACCAGGTGAGCATAGTGTATATGATTCTATACCAGGCATTTCAAACTCGCACTCAGGGGGCCAATTGCAGCCCAGGGGGTGATAAATTGAGGACCCCGCCCTAATCTAAAAGTTTAAAGGAAAAGTGTGTATTATAATAATAATAATAATATAACTTTCATCTCAAACGGTGACTGTGACCGGTAGCAACACGCTACTACCAACACGCTTGCATAACAATTATTAAAGCTTTGAAAACTCTCTCGGTGTACCGTCTTTCTTTGTAAATATGTGTAACCCATGTATAATATGTATTTGCAATTATATATTTTTGTATTGTATCTATTTTAGAAACTTATTCTGATATGTTTTGTGAATTAAAAAGGATGGGCGGAGCCAACCGGCGGGAAGTGGGGTAAAGGTGAGTGAGACCTGTTGTCGCGGGGGACAATAGTGGATATATATTTTTCCCACCCTTACCTTTGGAAATATACACTTTTTTTCCTTGGATTAGTTTCAACGGGTACCCGGACTCTGCAGGTCTGCATCAAATCTTAAGTACCGGTATCATTTTCTGTTCGTTTTGTCGGCTGTAAATTTTGGACTGTGTACCTCAATGAGGGACATTTAGTTTCCACTGCGGGACTTGAGGTCGGCTCTGGATCAATTGAATATTTATGTTACGATTTTCTAACGTGGGCGCATGCGGCTTATATACAGGTGCGGCTTGTGTATGTACAAAATCGTGTTTCCTCCGAAAATGTGGTGGGTGCGGCTTATAATCAGGTGCACTCTATAGTCCGGAATTTACGGTATTCTATAGAATTACCTTGTATTATACATTACAATATCTTTTTTACTCTATTCTTTTTATTTTTTAAATCTATGACATTATCATTATTGAGAATTGGCGTGTCAAATGATTTCTTGTATATATCATGTTTATGGTTTATACTGGTTAAATAAATAAATACCGTATTTTCCGCACTATAGGGCGCACCGGGTTATAGGGCGCACCCCCAAAAAATAGCTTTTGGTCCTATATCTTCCATACATAAGGCGCACCGGATGATAAGGCGCTACAATGGGAACGTGGACAAAACAGTCAGATGATTCAGTCCAACTGATTACCTCCTTAACATTCCGAAGGCTTGCAAAGAAGCAAATACGTGTCGAGAACACGTGCGGATGCGGTGTCCGTACGATGTCACTCAAATGCATCGTTCCAAATATCATTCGGAAAGTTAAAGTCTTGGGTTTCACAAAATGCCAACCATTCCTTAGTTTCTATTTTCTTTTTCGCTCGCAACTTTACTGTGCATATAACAATAAAAACTTGGAATTCAGTTGAATTGAAAAAAAGACCCATCACAGAAACATCGAGTTCACTTTGAAACAAGATACTGGGAAAATATATAGCCGGAGTAGCTCACTGAAGTCGTTGAGTTCAATAATAATGTGCAACTATGGTCCGCTTATATCCGTGAGTGTAGTAAATCCAGGAGAGTAAAATATTTACAAATACAGTACAGAATAGTAAAATACTGTTATCTCTATGGTGTAGTTCTACCCAACATGCTATTCACAGTCATCTTTTTCTGCCAATTGCAGGCTTTGTTTTGCCCCTTTAGCCTATGCGAGCCTGTAAATGATAAAAAGGATCCGCCCCTTGACCTCCGAATAACTTTAGCCAATAGTGATCGATTCAACTGATGATTGCCACATGTTTTTCTGCCAATTGCAGGCTTTGTTTTGCCCCTTTAGCCTATGCGAGCCTGTAAATGATAGAAAGGATCCGCCCCCTTTACCTCCGAATAACTTTAGCCAATGATGATTGACACATTGGTTAGCCAATGAAACGCCGCTATATAAATCCCAGCACACACCGCGGACGACTTCGCCTTCGGGGAAAATCGAGTCCGCGGCTGCAAGTCAGTTGCAAGACTTTGCGACTTAATATTGATCCATATATAAGGCGCACTGTATTATAAGGCGCACGGTCAGCTTTTGAAAAAAATAAAGGCTTTTAGGTGCGCCTTATAGTGCGGAAAATACGGAAATACAAAAAAGTGCTCGAGCTTATGCAACATTCGCTCGCAGGGGCAACTTCCCGGGGACTCCACGGCAGTTGCCAACGATTTCCAGGCATCCATTTTTTTTTCCTATCGGTATTATCAGTAGCAGATGGGGAAGTGTCGTCAAGAGCCCGGCCACAAATTTGTCAGCGGAGAGAAAGAAAGGTGTATATTGTGGAGCTTCGGAACACTTCAAGGAAATGATTCACGGGGTAGCGACATATGGAAAACGACACGCTTCGCCACCGTGTGCGCACCGAGCTGACGTCACTTGCTTGTTTTCTTACGTCTTATGAAACTTTTTCCTCTGATTGATCTTTCCTGGTGCATCCTTCTCATCCTGCAGTCGTTTTTAGCTTTTCTGCACTCTTCTTCTGCACAGCCATCATCCTTTGCGCTTCTGTTGCATAACATGGTTTGCACATGAAATACCGTAAATTCCGGACTATAGAGCGCAGCTGTTTATAAGCCGCACCCACTACATTTTAAGAGGAAAACCAATTTTGTACGTAAACAAGCCGCACCTGTATATAAGCCGCATGCGCCCACAAACGCAAAATTAACCCAAATCCGACTTTAAGTCCCGCGATTGAAATTAAATGTCCTTCATTAAAGTACACAGTCCAAAAATCACAGCCGGCAAAATGAACGGAAAATGATACCGGTAATTAAGGTTTGATGCAGACCTGCAGAGTCGGGGTCCCGTTGAAAGTAATCCAAGGAAAAAAGTGTACTGTAAATTCAGGACTATAGAGCGCCATTGATTATAAACCGCACCAACCGCATTTTAAGAGGAAACCCGATTTTGTACTTACACAAGCCGCACCTGTATATAAGCCGCATGCGCCCACAAACACAAAATTAACCCAAATCCGACTTTAAGTCCCGCGATTGAAACTAAATGTCCTTCATTAAAGTACACAGTCCAAAAATCACAAAATCAAAATGAACGGAAAATGATACCGGTACTTAAGGTTTGATGCAGACCTGCAGAGTCCGGGTCCCGTTGAAAGTAATCCAAGGAAAAAAGTATACCGTAAATTCAGGATTATAGAGCGCCATTGATTATAAGCCGCACTCACCACATGTTAAGACGAAACCCGATTTTGTACTTACACAAGCCGCACCTGTATATAAGCCGCATGCGCCCACAAACGCAAAATTAACCCAAACCCGACTTTAAGTCCCGCGATTGAAACGAAATGTCCTTCATTAGAATACACGGTCCGAAAATCACAGCTGGCAATATGAACGGAAAATGATACCGGTACTAAAGGTTTGATGCAGACCTGCAGAGTCCGAGTCCCGTTGAAAGTAATCCAAGGAAAAAAAGTGTACCGTAAATTCAGGACTATAGAGCGCCATTGATTATAAGCCGCACCCACCACATTTTAAGAAGAAACCCGATTTTGTACGTACACAAGCCGCACCTGTATATAAGCCGCATGCGCCCACAAACACAAAATTAACCCAAACCCGACTTTAAGTCCCGCGATTGAAACTAAATGTCCTTCATTAAAGTACACGGTCCAAAAATCACAGCCGGCAAAATGAACGGAAAATGATACCGGTACTTGAGGTTTGATGCAGACCTGCAGAGTCCGAGTCCCGTTGAAAGTAATCCAAGGAAAAAAAGTGTACCGTAAATTCAGGACTATAGAGCGCCATTGATTATAAGCCGCACTCACCACATTTTAAGAGGAAACCCGATTTTGTACTTACACAAGCCGCACCTGTATATAAGCCGCATGCACCCACATTAAAAAATGTAACACAAACACAAAATTAACCCAAACCCGACTTTAAGTCCCGCGATTGAAACTAAATGTCCTTCATTAAAGTACACGGTCCAAAAATCACAGCCGGCAAAATGAACGGAAAATGATACCGGTACTTAAGGTTTGATGCAGACCTGCAAAATCCGGGTCCCGTTGAAAGTAATCCAAGGAAAAAAAGTGTACCGTAAATTCAGGACTATAGAGCGCCATTGATTATAAGCCGCACTCACCACATTTTAAGAGGAAACCCGATTTTGTACTTACACAAGCCGCACCTGTATATAAGCCGCATGCACCCACATTAAAAAATGTAACACAAACACAAAATTAACCCAAACCCGACTTTAAGTCCCGCGATTGAAACTAAATGTCCTTCATTAAAGTACACAGTCCAAAAATCACAGCCGGCAAAATGAACGGAAAATGATACCGGTACTTAAGGTTTGATGCAGACCTGCAGAGTCCGGGTCCCGTTGAAAGTAATCCAAGGAAAAAAAGTGTACCGTAAATTCAGGACTATAGAGCGCCATTGATTATAAGCCGCACTCACCACATTTTAAGAGGAACCCCGATTTTGTACTTACACAAGCCGCACCTGTATATAAGCCGCATGCACCCACAAACGCAAAATTAACCCAAACCCAACTTTAAATCCCGCGATTGAAACTAAATGTCCTTCATTAAAGTACACAGTCCAAAAATCACAAAATCAAAATGAACGGAAAATGATACCGGGACTTAAGGTTTGATGCAGACCTGCAGAGTCCGAGTCCCGTTGAAAGTAATCCAAGGAAAAAAAGTCTATATTTCCAAAGGTAAGGGTGGGAAAAATATATATCCAGTATTGTCCGCCGCGTCCACAAACAGGTCTGTCTGTTCCTCACCTTTATCCCACTTCCCGTCACCCCGTGTTTGTTCCGCCCCTCCTTTTTCAATCGCCTGTGCAAAACATATCAAAATAAATGTCTAAAATAAATACAAATAAATACATTACAAAAATATACAGTTGCAAATATATGTTATACATGGGTTACACATATTTACAAAGAAAGACGGTAAACCGAGAGAGTTTTCAAAGCTTTAATCATAATAATATAACTTTCATCCCAAACGGTGCCTGTGACAGGGCAGTTAATGGTAGCAACACGCTAGCAACACGCTCGCAATACAGTAAACGGGCCTGGTGAAAAAAAACATACCGTACCTGTAAAAATCAGGGTAAACCGTCCTCATCTTCCTCCTTAAAACTGAAGCCATCAAAGTCGTCTTCCTCAGTTTCGGAAAGAAACTTTGTCATATGAAAGCTGCGTCATTTGCCTTTCTTTTTGCATTTTGCATGATGAGGGTATGTTTACGCTAATTTAATTGATGCACAAGCCAAGAAGTTGCAGTCTTCCTCGGCGCATATATTCCACCGGTCTAAATCTTACGTTTTGTACGACTGGCCTCACCCACAGAGAGTACTGTTTACTACGGTTTACTGACAGCCGTCATGTTGTGGTCTCCTGGTCAGGTCACGTGTATGCAGAAGGTTAATAACAATCAATTGATACTTCGGGTTAGTTTAGTACCAACCCTGATAAAACAGTTTTGACCTGTCTGGGAGTATGCTCCTCTCTCTCACACCCGTCCTCTGAGCTGAAAGGAAATACATCCATGAACTTGTGGTTTGCTGTTTTTTGTGACATACTTATAAAGGAACTCTGCTTGCACCTTGTTTTAAACACATATTTCTTAAAAAAAAATGTCAAAATGATTGTGGAAGGCACTTTCAATGCGGTATTTTTGTTGAATTGGGACACAGGCTTTAGCATTATTCTTATTTCATAGATTTTTATCAAATCATCAGAGAAATAAATTCCACTGAAAAATTAGACTTTGTCTGGAGAGTGTGTTTGCTGAATTTTGTCATAAATATATGGTGTGGCGATCTCTCTCTGTCTCAAAAAAATCTAAATATTTGGCTAATATGGCTCTTAGGGTCGAGCAGGTTCCCGACCCCTGCCATAGATAGATAGATAGATAGATAGATAGATAGATAGATAGATAGATAGATAGATAGATAGATAGATAGAAAGAAAGATAGATAGATAGATAGATAGATAGATAGATAGATAGATAGATAGATAGATAGATAGATAGATAGATAGATAGATAGATAGATAGATAGATAGATAGATAGATGGATAGATAGATGACTATATAGATAGATAGATGTCTAGATGTCTAGATAGATAGATAGATAGATAGATAGATAGATAGATAGATAGATAGATAGATAGATGGATGTCTAGATAGATAGAGAGATAGATATATCTCTGCTCACCCTATTCATTCCTATTCTACTTGACATCACGCACAGGCCCCTAAAAGGAGTTTGGTTTTATTTTTTTTCAAAAAGCTTATGCATGCATTTATCGGAACAAGGAATTCATTGTATAAGCCTACATCCATTCACTCAAGGCCGAGGCAGGCCTATGCATTTCTAGCCGTAAATCAAATAAGAAAAGAAAATACGAAGGGGAAGGAAACCTTTCAACTGCAAATCTTTTTACGGAGTGGGAAAATATTAGCACTAGCCTCAGACCGTGATTCGGTAATATGTTAAAAAACTCGGACGGATAAGATGGAAATTTAACAGAAGATCAGAAACAGTAAAATAGCCGTGTTTTTTTCCGTCGACATGATCAAACTTTCATGAACTGAAAGAAAAAGTGTGGATTTATCTCTAAATGTTTCATATCGTGAACATGTGCAATTATTGTGCAAGACTGAAGGAATTTATACATGACCAGGGTCAAAAACAGCTTGCCTAGCGCGGGGCTGACGTTTGCAGACGGACTGACAATGGATGACAGGAAGACAGGGGGTTTTTGACTATAAAGGATTTTATACGATTGACTACAAGTTACATGTATTCGGTTGAATGTAATAAAGATATTTTCTGACTGTGCTTTAATTCAATGTACAATAAAAGGTCCAGCTCGGTGGCCTTGGGGGTATGTCGCCCGCCCCGAGACTGGGAGGTTGTGGTTCAAGCCTCGACCGAGTCATACCTACGACTTAAACATTGGTACCTGTTGCCTCCCTGCTTGGCGCTCGGCATTAGGGTTTGGAATTGGGGGGTTTGGTCACCTAATGACTCCCAACACATCAGTTGGGTTGAGCGAGGGGGCTGGGAATCCCCTCCTCTGTATCAATCTCCCAGAAAGAGTCAGAAATGACTCTAGCCACCTCCCACTAGGGGAATATGGCTCCGGTATATATAATATACAATAAAAGGTCAGGGCAGGCTGTGTGGAATGCAAAAGTGGCAGATGTTGTGTACAGGAACGAGACGTACTTCTGATAACAGAATGCCTGGGTATGCTGACGCAGGAGACCAGACATCAAGGCGCGGTTGTGTGAGATTGTTGAGCACAAAACAACGGCCTTGGCACGCCCATGGGAAGAGCCGACAGGCCATCATTCGGGGAGAAGACAACCAATAAGAGAAAGCTAAAGTTAGCTGCAGATGACACATAGCCAATAGGGGAATAGTGGGATGTCTTTGATTTGTTTGCTGAAATGTATAAATGATCCTGGGCAAATCGGGGGGGAGTCGTCTCCTGTTGGTTACACTTAGATCTGCTATTGTGAATAAACACGCCCCCGTGTGGAATTGCTGACCGCCTGGTCATTTTCTATCTCAAAACGAGCGTGCATAATTGTTGGATGAATGTAGGTCGTGTTTGGATAATGGAGTCAGATAACTAATTCGAACAATGTGCTAGAACGGTACACTTGTATAGTTTAAATTCCAACAAGACAAATACCCACAATCCCAACCCTTTTACGTAGCAATTGAGGTCATACATAGCATTATTTCCGAGTATTTGCTGTGATTAGGGCACATTGGACCCTACCAAGAACTGTGCTCAGATGGAAACTTCAGTGGTACTGTCACGTCACAAAATCATCAGGATTGAGCAAGATCATTTTCCAGGGCCAAAGAACTGGGCTGACAACATTAAGGAATGGACCGCTGCCAACATTGCCATAACAGGCAAGGGACCGTCAATAGTGGAGAAAGCTGTCCAGAGTTGCGTCCTCATTGGGCTTAAGGGATCCGTGATTTGTGATCGAGCCTCTGAGCTTTCAGTCCCAGAGCAGACACTCTACCACAGTGTTTTTCAACCTGTCTGCAAGGGGACCAGAACATCCTGAATACTGAAATGCTTCCAAAGTACACCACTCCCACTGGGAAGCATGGGTGTGGAAACATCATGCTTTGAGGCTGCTTTTCTGCAAAGGGACCAGGACAACTCATTTGTGTAAAGGAAAAAATGAATGGGTTTTGAGAGATATTTAGTCAAAATCTCCTTCTATCAGACATTAGAGATGAAATGTGGCTGGATCTTTCAGCATGACAGTGATCCCAAACACACAGCCAGGGCAATAAAGCAGTGGCTTCGTAAGATCCTGGAGTGGCCTACCCAGTCTCCATGTCTCAACTTCATGTAAATCTGCGGAGGGAGTCAAAAGTCCCTGTTGCCCAATGACAGCCCCAAAATGTCACTGCTCTAGAGGAGATCTGCATAGAGGAATGGGCCAAAATACCAGTAATTGTGTGTAAAAAGCTTGTAAAGAGTTACAGAAAATGTTTATTGCTGACAAAGGGAGATGAAGTTTCAGTATTAACCAAATAGTTATTTTCCACTTCGAAAATCAAACAATGTGATTTTCTGGTTGTTTTTTTCACATCATGTCTCTTATAACTAACGTTTACCCATTTTGACAACTACAGGGCTCTATTTTTTTTCCCAAATAGGAGAACTTGCACAAATAACGGTTGACCGAATACTAATTTGCCCCACTGTACATATATAAATACTATTTCTTTGAGATG
>NC_142351.1:3839612-3964612 GCF_059441175.1 Urocampus carinirostris | reverse complement strand
CGAACATAACATTCATTCCCCAACAATGCATGCTCATTTCTTTTTGGGAAAAGATGGAGAATAGCTGACATTTTCACACGGGGGCAGATTTATTTTCTTAAACAGATTAACGAAGTGGCAGCATGGCGGCGCAGTGGTTAGCGCTTGTGGGGCACAGTTCATGTCATGGGAACCTCCTGAGTGGGTTCAAATCCAGCTCCAGACTTCCTGTGCGGAGTTTCTATGTTCTCCCTGTGCTTGCGTGGGTTTCCTCCGGGCACTCCGGTTTCCTTTCACATTCCAAAAACATACATTTCAGGTGAATTGGCCGTTCCAAATTGTCCCTAGGTGTGAATAAGCGAGTGAGTTTTCTGTCCCCGCGTGCCCTGCGATTGGCTGGCAACCAGTTCAGGGTGTCCCCCGCCCACTGCCCGGAGATGGCTGGGATGGGCTCCAGCCCCCCCGCGACTCTAATGAGGATAAGCGGTACGGCTAATGAGATGAGATGAGATTAACAAACTGAACAGATTAGCCGAATTAGTGTCACTCGAGTTTCGTCAAGCCTCTTCTCTCGATTGTCCTTCGATCTTCTCCAATCTTCTCAATCTTCTCTAGTTTTCCCGGCGCACGTCTTTTTCCCAAGCTGGCGTGTCGGCTCCTCCCATGGGCGGGCCAGAGACTCCCCACGTGGGCTCCACCTGGTCTCCTCGATGTCTGGACCCAGAACGTTTATTAAATCAGTGCCTGGCCTCCTACGTCTGGCCTTCTCAACAGAACGAAACAAAACATTCGCATTCGGAACGGCGTGTCATCGAACTTAAGCCCTCTCTGTGAAAAATCTTCATTGCATTCAATAAATGTAACTTGTATAAAATCCTTTATAGTAAAATGTATAAAATCCGTCAGTCTGCAGCAATTGTTCTGCATTTAGAATGGAGATGGCATTACTGAATTCATCTCCTCTGTTCAGGGTTCCCCAAGGATTTTCCCCGACCAAGTTCAGACTTTCTAAAACCTTTTTAAAACCACATCCCCAAAGATTTAAGACCATTCTTACACCTATTCTGGCCTATAGATGCGGGAGGTGGACGCCAAGTCGTAATCGATTTGGCGCGGGTCGCCACCTGCCTGCAACGGAGGGAACTGCGCTGAAGTAGCGGGGAAGGTATTGTGTACCCAGGGGATGGACCGGGGTGAGACCTTAGGGGGACTGGCCCCCGACCTGGCAGCAGCCAAGCCTGGATTACAAGTGGGACAAAGGTGGCCGTTAGCAAGACCGCGCGAGGGTTGGGGACGGGTACAGACCGACCCAGGTACCGAGGCGACTCGTGAGCCGCCTTTAAGAGGCCCGGACAGAATACAGGGCCCCAGCCCCAAATCGCAGGACGCGGTGGCCACGTGGGGGAACCGAACCACGACGCATCCAGGTAAATGGACACCTTGGCCCCTAAGGCCTGCACACACTTTTGGTCCTGAACCCAGTTATACCACAACGGGTTAAACCGACACTTTTCATCCCAAAGTTACTCTGACGACGATAGCTGGTGAGAGACAAATTGCATTAAAAGCTACAACCAATCCAGCCGGTATACGGTAGGCTAGCCTGCTGCTAAAAAGGGCTAACTGGGACCGTTCGGCAGAAAAACGGGAGGCTGGCCGACCAAAAGCATGCAGTAAGCAGCCAAGATCACCCGGAGACGACAACAAAAAAACAGCCATGGCAACAAACACGAACCCGACCGTAAATATACCAAATAATCATGGAAGGCTAGCCGGATGCTAACGGGGCTGACCTGGAACAATCAAAACTGAAAGTCTTAGCTTGGATGCTCGCGGGGAGCAATCTGTACGATATTATATTTATTGCAAAAAACACAAAAAAAGGCAAAATCACCTACCTAAAAGGAGGCGAAGGCAAAAAAAAAAAAAAAAAACCCACACTGTACACAACAGCGAGTAATCTTACCTCACCAGATTTTGATGATCAAAGGACGCAACTCGGACAAAATAGTCTCAAAAGTCTCACAGCGACACCGTAAGCAAAGATCCAATCTCTCCTAGCTGTGGAGTAATTTGCTTTGAATTATATTTATTTGGTTTAAAATCTAAAATGGTGGTTATCGATTCAGCCAAAATGGTTGGAATGGTGGGTGCACACATATGGAAAACTGCATTAAGTGTTAGCCTGCTGCTGAAAACGGCCAACTGGGACCGTTCGGCAGAAAAACGGGAGACTGGCCGACCAAAAGCATGCAGTAAGCAGCCAAGATCACCCGGAGACGACAACAAAAAAAGCCATGGCAACAAACACAAACCCGACCGTAAATATACCAAATAATCACAGAAGGCTAGCTGGATGCTAACGTGGCTGACTTGGAACAAACACAACTGAAAGTCTTAGCTTGGACGCTAACGGGGAGCAATCTGAACAATATTATATTGAGTCGTTTGATTTGCATCCCGCATCATGTTCCTAACAATGGCTGGCTGGATCTTGATGAAAGAACAGCAATTAGGTCATGGCTTTCTCCAATTTCTTAATCATTGATTGATTAGAACACGCGTTTGTATCCAGAATTACAAAGACTTGAAATATGTGGCTGAAGAAAAAGCATGAGCTCATTTTGAGGCAACGGGACACAACACAGACCAGAAACGGACACAGAACCCACTAGCGTTCGTTTTCTTAGTTTTTATTAGTAAAGAGGGAGAGCAGGGCTTGCTTCCATGATCCGAGGATCGACGGACCAAGAGGAGCAGGAGATGGGGAAGTGGCACTTCCGTGTCTGGCGAGGAGGATCGGAGACAGACAATAGCAAGTCGTTGGCCGGGACTGGAGATCAAAGGTGGTGTCGAGTTCATAAGCAGGTCAGGTAACAGGCAGGCAGAACGGGGCGAAGTCAGGTCCGGAAACAGATTAGCAACGAAGGTCAGGCAGAGAAAGACAGGGCAGGAACGGAGTCGGAGGCTTACTGAGCTGGTGGCAACAGTTCGCAAAACGATCTGACAGCTTCCTCTTGGAAGCCGGGGGTTTAAAAAGAGAGCGTCAGCCAATCAGCTGTCCGGGCTGTTAACAGCCAATCAAGCCGTCGCAGGTGCTCTCAATCGGTAATCATGACACCACATATGTTTCATTTCTTTAAAAAAATATATACGTATCTTATCAGCGACGAATGTTTAAGCAGTGTCTGAAACTCATGCAAAAAAGTTAGCGGTTTATTATAAATCTACTTATAACATTCATTGCCTGTTTTCCATCTGCAATCAGTCTGTACCTGCATTTACTCATTTTCATTGTCTTACCCAAGGAAACTTCCACATGTAACACGGAGGAGCCGGGAATCGAACCGGCGATCTCTTGATCCCAAGACGAGCTCTCTACCTCCTGAGCCACTGCCGCCCCATACATACAACATATTTCAGCATATAGTTACATATAGAATAGAATATACCTTTATTGACATTGTTACAAAATGGGTTGAACATATTGTGACAACGAAATTGGACGTGGCACTCCAGTTTCACATTTAACAGTGAGGATAAAAGAAAACAAAGAAGATAAAGGAACAAAGAAGATGTTTGTACTGTCCTTGTTGCAGGCTTTATTTTCCTCTGTAAGGGGTGTGTATGAGGGGGTGAGGGACAGACAGAGATGGCCGGATCCAACCAGATGTTTGATCTTATTGTACACACGGTCCAGTGTTTTTTCCCCAGGTTGCTCAGTCCACGTATTGAATGAAGTAGAGTCCCCAAGCATGCCTGATTAAAGTCCATCCATCCATCCATTATCTGCACCGCTTATCCTCAGTAGGGTCGCGGTGGTGCTGGAGCCCATCCCAGCTATCTTCGGGCAGTGGGCAGGGGACACCCTGAACTGGTTGCCAGCCAATCCCAGGGCACAGGGGGACAGACAATTCGCTCGCTCATTCACACCTAGGGACAACTTGGCCCGGCCAATGAACCTGACATGCATGTTTTTGGGATGTGGGAGGAAGCACGGGGAGAACATGCAAACTCCACACAGGAGGTTTGATCTCACGAACTCAGAACTGTGCCGCACACGCGCTAACCACTGCGCCGCCGTGCTGCCCCTGATTAAAGTCACCGCCGACGATTTACTTAGCTCTGCTGAGATAGCAGGAACTAGCAATGTCCTCTGGGTTGGGCAGGGGGCACCCAGTGATCTTTTGGGGCATCATTAGGACCCTCTGTAATGCTTTCCTGTTCTATCCTGTGGACCACTGAAATACCTTACGAGCTGCGATCTTAGAAATGTGATTCTACTGTAGCTGAAACCAAAACGTCCAGTTCCTTTATTGAAGAGACCCTGCCCAGGAACACGTCCGTATTCATAAAGCCCCATTCATATTTAACTGGTCAAGCATGACACCGAAGCAATGAACAGTAGAGAGCCCGCAAACTTCAATGCCTGCAGTTTCAAGCTTAACACTAGAGCAGGAGTCAGCAACCATTTCGGTGTGGAGTGCCACTTTCAAAATTCCTTGTGAAGGATTTGATACATTTGACTATAAAGGATTTTATACGATTAAATACAAGTTACATTTATCGAGTGCAATGAAGATTTTCACTGAGTGAGATTGAGGTCGGGGCAGCACGTTAGGGCTTGTGCGGCACAGTTCATGTCATGGGAACCTGTCGTGGGTTCAAATCCAGCTCCAGACTTCCTGTGCGGAGTTTGTATGTTCTCCCCGTGCTTGCGTGGGTTTCCTCCGGGCACTCCGGTTTCCTCCCACGTTCCAAAAACATGCATTTCAGGTGAAATGGCTGGTCCAAATTGTCCCTAGGTGTGAATGAGCAAATGAGTGGTCTGTCCCTGTGTGCCCTGCGATTGGCTGGCAACCAGTTCAGGGTGTCCCCTGCCCACTGCCAGGAGATGGCTGGGATGGGCTCCAGCCCCCCCACGACCCTAATGAGGATAAGCGGTACGGCTAATGAGATGAGATGAGATGAGATGAGATTGAGGTCTTGTTGGTGATAGGAAGGAGTGGAGAGGAGAGGTGTTGTCTCGCGGACCGGATTCAATCCCTTAGCGGGCCTGACTTGGCCCGCAGGCCGCCCGTTTGACGCCTGTGTCTCAGGGCCACTAAAGCTCAAACAAGTCGACTCTTACTTCGGAAATCGTAACATCAAGGTACTTACGGCTTAGGGCAAGTAAAATTTAAGACTTTTGAATGCCTTTGGAATCAAATTCAAGACCTAAAAAAACACACTCACAATAGAAACTAACAAAATAAAAGCGAATTATAAGGAAGTTTACAGTACTGCATGCTGACCAGGATCAGGACCCAAACGCGTGACGTTTCTCACACAAGCCTTTATTTTACGGGAAATGGGGAGTCATGCACGTTAGGCAGCAGTCTGGCGTGGAAAGACAGGGAGCCAGAGACCGACGAGACCGATTCCAAGTGTCCTAGCAGATATCGGACGGATGGAGTCGATACCGGACAGGACAGGACAGACAGGATTGATATCAAAACAGGATATCGAAATTCAACAGGACAAACTAGACAGGAATGAAACTGGAAACCGATATTAAACAGCGGGACAGGCAGGATCAGTAATGAAACAGGATATCGAAATAAAACAGGACAAACTAGACAGGAACGAAAACTGGAGAGAATAATAAACAGGACAAAAATAGACGGGACCGAAATTGGAAACTAGAGGTCTAAATATAATGGAAGCTAGAGATCTTGTTGGTGATAGAAAGGAGTGGAGAGGTGTTGTAAAAGGATAGTGGGATTGTGGACGCATTCTTAAGGATGGGCTGGGCACCCATATGATGCGGCAGGGGTAAACCAGCGAAAGCTGTTAGGCCTTGCTGTTGAACAAGAGTGTGTTGTGTCACCCTGACCCGAGTGACATGGCTGGTGTCCTGTTTCATCTGGAGGGACGAAAGCATGACCAACTTAGGTGCCGAGTTGCCTAACTTGTTTGGGTGTTTGGGCAATTGGTTTGGCCATGGTCCAAAAATTTTTGTGTTTTTTTGCTTTTTTTTCCCTTTTATTTTATTTTTATCGTATATGTTTGTCTTGCTGTCGGTCACCCCTCTTGAGGGATATGACCAAGGGAGATAGATAGATAGATAGATAGAGCTTGAGGTCACACCGTTCCGAATGCGAATGTTTAGTTTAGTTCTGTTGATGACAGGACTCTGACGGAGAAGGCCAGACGCACAAGGACAGACATCGAGACGTTCTTCTCCGAGATGTTGGGGCCACTTGGGGCTTTTCCTGGCTTTCCTGGCGCGCCCATGAGAGGAGCCGGCGCACCAGCTGGCGGAAAAAGGCGTGGGCTGGGAGAACTTTGAGAAGATCGAGGCTCGACGAAGACTCGAGCGACACTAATTCGGCTAATTCGATGGAGTTTACTTAGTTAAATACTTTAAGAAATTAAATTTTCCCAAAAAGAAACAAGCACGCTTTGTTAGGAGAACAATGCGCGCTCGTTTCTTGATGTAAAAAGATGGACAAGAGACCGGCATTTCCACACTGGAGTAGATTTAATTTCTTAAATACTTTAACGAAGTGAACTCCATGGAATTAGCCGAATTAGTATCACTTGAGTCTCCGTCAAGCCTCATCTCTCGATTCTCCCTCTCCATCTTCTTCCGGCCCACGTTTTTTTCCGCAAGCTGGCGCGCCGGCTCCCCCCATGGGCGCGCCAGGAAAGCCCCCTCGCCTCGATGTCTGAAGAAACTCAAAACAACAAGCGTTTATCAAAACAATGCCTGACGTGCCTCGTCAGAGCCCTGTTATCAAAATTCCCCAGCCAAAATATTCCGAATTTGGATCAGAGTGACCTGTCATTGAACTTAAGCCTACCCGGTGAAAATCTTCATTGCACTCGATAAACAAAACTTGTATTCAATCGTATAAAATCCTCCACAGTAAAATGTACAAAATCATGATGTTGGCAAGCTGTTGGGATTTATTTTTATTTTGTTTCTGTCATATTTTATGTTAGTTTTCCCGGAGATCAAAGAGATCAAAGCCAGGAGAGAAAGCTTACCACGTGTTGTGAGTCATCATTTGATTCATATTTAGTTTCTTTTGTCTTTTATGAGCATATTTGGTGTTGGAGTAATCCAAAAGTCATTGAAAGTAATCCAGTTAAAGTAAGCCTACCCAACCCTGCATTTTATGTTAGTTTTGCCGGAGATCAAAGAGATCAAAGCCAGGAGAGAAAGCTTACCACGTGTTGTGAGTCATCATTGTATTCATATTTTAGTTTCTTTTGTCTTTTATTAGCATATTTGCTATTGGAGTAATCCAAAAGTCATTGAAAGTAATCCAGTTCAAGTAAGCCTACCCAACCCTGCATTTTATGTTAGTTTTGCCGGAGATCAAAGAGATCAAAGCCAGGAGAGAAAGCTTACCACGTGTTGTGAGTCATCATTTGATTCATATTTAGTTTCTTTTGTCTTTTATGAGCATATTTGCTATTGGAGTCATCCAAAAGTCATTGAAAGTAATCCAGTTCAAGTAACCCTACCCAACCCTGATTTCTAGGGCTGGAGGATTTCTTCTTCCAAGGGTGGACGTGACAAATAAATCATTCAGAAACAGTGAGTTCCAAAGAAAATGAACCTGTAAACCTTGGTAGCTACCTTAACACGGTGCTAGGCGGGGTTAAAGAGAACAAAGCGCAAATTAGAAATCCGAGCTGGAGGTTTCGGGAAGGGACGTTGATGGGATCCTGGCACCGAGAGGGTCCTGGATCACAGAAAGCTTCTTTAATTGTGTTCTGGAACCACTTCAGTCGGCCCGTTATCGCCGTAATGGTCCCCGGGGAGAAGACAGACTCAGCTGAGCGCACAATGAAGCGCTCATGAATGAGAGTACATGCAAACGCACGTAGGCGGCGGCCTTTGTAGTCCACCGATGCCGTCCCCTGTATAGTCCTGCCAACAACTGACCCGAACGGTTTCTCGTACCCTGATTTTTTTCTCTAGAATCCGCAAAATGTTTACAAAAATATTTCGGGATTTTGCGGTGGACCCAAACGCAGGAAGCTGGAAAGGGAAGGTGCTCAAAACAACAGATAACATACAAGAACATAATCAAAACAGGACTAAACCTAAATTAGGACCCAAACGCATGACATTCTCACACTGTTTTTGTTGGAGTTAAATGAAACTGTGAAAAAAGGTATACTATAGCACGCAAAATATCTACCTTGTGAATTATTTTGGGTTTTAAAAATAATATTCATGTCAAGAGTCGGAACAGGATGAGAACCCAAATGCGTGACGTTTCTCAAACAAGCCTTTTATTTTACGGGAAATGGGGAGTCATGCACATGTCTTTCAACTTATTGTTTTTTTTTCTCTTTTTTGTTGTAGTTAAATAAAACTGTGAAAAAAGGTATACTATAGCACGCAAAATATCTACCTTGTGAATTATTTTGGGTTTTAAAAATGTTATTCATGTCAAGAACCGGAACAGGAGGAGAACCCAAATGCGTGACGTTTCTTACACAAGCTTTTTATTTTACGGGGAATGGGGAGTCATGCACATGTCTTTCAACTTATTATTGTTTTTTTTCTCTTTTTGGTGTAGTTAAATAAAACTGTGAAAAAAGGTATACTATAGGACACAAAATATCTACCTTGTGAATTATATTGGGTTTTAAAAATGTTATTCATGTCAAAAACCGGAATAGGAGTAGAACCCAAATGCGTGTCGTTTTTTACACAAGCTTTTATTTTACGGGGAATTGGGAGACATGGACATGTCTTTCAAGTTATTATTTTTTTTTTTCTCTTTTTTGTTGTAGTTAAATAAAACTGTGAAAAAAGGTATACTATAGCACGCAAAATATCTACCTTGTGAATTATTTTGGGTTTTAAAAATAATATTCATGTCAAGAGTCGGAACAGGATGAGAACCCAAATGCGTGACGTTTCTCAAACAAGCCTTTTACTTTACGGGGAATGGGGAGTCATGCACATGTCTTTCAACTTATTATTGTTTTTTTTCCTCTTTTTTGTTGTAGTTAAATAAAACTGTGAAAAAAGGTATACTATAGCACGCAAAATATCTACCTTGTGAATTATTTTGGGTTTAAGCGGAACAGGAGGAGAACCCAAATGCGTGACGTTTTGTACACAAGCTTTTATTTTACGGGAAATGGGGAGTCATGCACATGTCTTTCAACTTATTATTGTTTTTTTTTCTCTTTTTGTTGTAGTTAAATAAAACTGTGAAAAAAGGTATACTATAGCACGCAAAATATCTACCTTGGGAATTATATTGGGTTTTAAAAATGTTATTCATGTCAAAAACCGGAACAGGAGGAGAACCCAAATGCGTGACGTTTTTTACACAAGCTTTTTATTTTACGGGGAATTGGGAGACATGGACATGTCTTTCAAGTTATTATTGTTTTTTTTTCTCTTTTTTGTTGTAGTTAAATAAAACTGTGAAAAAAGGTATACTATAGCACGCAAAATATCTACCTTGTGAATTATTTGGGGTTTTAAAAATGTTATTCATGTCAAGAGTCGGAACAGGAGGTGAACCCAAATGCGTGACGTTTTTTACACAAGCTTTTATTTTACGGGAAATGGGGAGTCTTGCATGTTAGGCAGCGGTCTGGCGTGGAAAGACAGGAAGCCAGAGACCGATAGATTACAATTGCCCAAGTTGACATGCATGACTGTCCCAATTCCCGTAAAATAAAAGGCTTATGTGAGAAACGTCACGCATTTGGGTCCTGATTTTGTTCCGGTTCTTGACATTTAGTTCTATTTAGAAGTAGTGAGTAACTGTAACTAATGCATTTTTATTTTAAGTATTATGCCAGGAGAGAATGACGTTAATAATAGTATTAATAATCCTATTTAATATCCGTTTCCAGTTTTTGTTCCTGTCTATTTTTGTCCTGTTTATTATTTTCTCCAGTTTTCGTTCCCGTCTAGTTTGTCCTGTTTAATTTCGATATCCTGTTTCTATATCAAACCTGTCCCGTCTCGTCCTGTCCGGTATCGACCCCATCTGTCTGATATCAACTCGGGCAATTGGTTTCGATCTCATCGGCCTCTGGCTTCCTGTCTTTCCACGCCAGACCGCTGCCTAACATGCATGACTCCCCATTTCTTCTTGTCCTGTTTAATATCGGTTTCCAGTTTCGTTCCCGTCTATTTTTGTTCTGTTTATCATTCTCTCCAGTTTTCCTTCCCGTCTAGTTTGTCCTGTTTAATTTCGATATCCTGTTTCTATATCAATCCTGTCCCGTCCCGTCCTGTCCGGTATCGACCCCATCTGTCTGATATCAACTCAGGCGATTGGTATCGATCTCGTCGGCTTCTGGCTTCCTGTCTTTCCACGCCAGACTTCTGCCTAACGTGCATGACTCCCAATTTCCCGTAAAATGAAAGGCTTATGTGAGAAACGTCAAGCGTTTGGGTCCTGATCCTGTTCTGGTTCATGACAGGATGAAGTACTGTAAACATCCTTATGATTTGATATCGGTTTCCAGTTTTGTTCCTGTCTATTTTTGTCCTGTTTATTATTCTCTCCGGTTTTCGTTCCTGTCTAGTTTGTCCTGTTTAATTTCGATATCCTGTTTTGATATCAATCCTGTCTGTCCCGTCCTGTCCGATATCGATCCCATCTGTCCGATATCTGCTCAGGCAATTGGTATTGATCTCGTTGGCCTCTGGCTTCCTGTCTTTCCACGCCAGACTGATGCCTAACGTGCATGACTCCCCATTTTTCATAAAATAAAAGCTTGTGTAAAAAACGTCACGCATTTGGGTTCTACTCCTGTTCTGGTTCTTGACAATCGGTGCGTTTGAGAAGGACAATATAACCTTTAAAAAGATTTGGGGGAGACCGAGGTCAGGTACTGTCCAAGGTCAGGTACCGTAGTTGCTAGTAGTACTAAATAGGTGCTCGAATTTTATCCAAACGTTTCAACTGATAAGATAATGTTCGGAATATATCAACTCTATTTAGAAAACCGCCACTTTCGGCTCCGCTCTCTAAAACAAGCCGGCTTTGATCGATACGTTACCGATAATTATAATTATAACTTTTTCGACCATGACGCCCACCTGTCCCGTTTTTTTGCTCATGTCTGTCCCCCGGCTTCGACCCGTTTCTGATCCTGACCATGTCTACTCTCCCGTCCTGGCTTTCGACCTCTTTTTGTCCCGACCACGTCTACTGTCCTTTCCTGGCTTACGACTCGCATCCGACCCCTGACCACGTTTTCCCTCTCCTGTCCTGGCTGCTGACCTGTTGCAGCCCTTCCTCGTGTCTTCAATAAAACTTGTGGTAGACGTTACGCAAGTGGGTCCTGTTACCCTTCTGGTCCTCCCTGTCCCTGTTTACACCCACTCCTATACGTCCCATTTTGTCAGTCCGTCTGCGAACCTCAGTTAACACTAGGCAAGCCTTTTTCGACCCTGACTCCCACCTGTTTTTTGCTCCTGTCTGTCCCCCGACTTTGACCCGTTTTTGATCCTGACCACGTCTACTCTCCTGTCTTGGCTTTTGACCTCCTTTTGTCCCGACCACGTCTACTGTCCTTTCCTGGCTTACGACTCGCATCCGACCCCTGACCACGTTTTTGTTCTCCTGTCCCGGCTGCTGACCTGTTGCAGCCCTTCCTCGTGTCTTCAATAAAACTTGTGGTAGACGTTACGCCAGTGGGTCCTGTTACCCTTCTGGTCCTCCCTGTCCCTGTTTACACCCACTCCTATCCGTCCCCTTTTGTCAGTCCATCTGCGAACCTCAGTTAACACTAGGCAAGCCTTTTTCGACCCTGACACCTGTCCTGTTTTCTGCTCCTGTCTCTATTTTTTGAAATACTCTGTTATTACATATATTTCCTGTTGCTGATGACTGTGTATTGTCTGGACAGCCATTTTGATTAAGGGCTTCACAAATAAATAGAATAGAATATACCTTTATTGTCATTGTTACAACATGGGTTGAATATATTGTGACAACGAAATTGGACGTGGCACTCCAGGTCCACATTTTACAGTGAGGATAAAGAAAACAAAGAGATAAAGGAACAAAGAAGATGTTTGTACTGTCCTTGTTGCATAGGCTTTGTTTTCCTCCAGAGGGGGGGTGTATGAAGGGGGTGAGAGACAGACAGAGATGGCCGGATCCAACTAGATGTTTCATCTTACTGTACACACTGTCCAGTGTTTTTCCCCGAATTGCTCAGTCCACGTATTGAATGGATTTGGGAAGTACAGTCCTTAAACATGCCCTTAAATAAACAGGACTTGACTACGATTCCGACTCGATCCTCGTTCCGATCCACGCATCGAAAATACAGCGCCGATGGTGAAAACGAGTTCACCTAAACAAGAATTCAAAAGAGTCCCGGAGCATCTTGTTCTCATCTTGTGTTGAGAAAGGGCAATTCTCTCAAATGTTTATCTTAGCCGGCCAAAAACCTCTCAGCTGAACTGCGTCACGACGGGAGCAAAACGGTGTCGTGACGCGAGCGGCGGACCGGAATCTCCCCGGATGACCGGCAAGCGACGGCAAAGACTCAAGACTCCATCACGGGGTGACTCGCGTCCTAAACGCCGTCCCGCTTTATGTTTCCGTATCTGCAACCGAACGGCGAGGCGCGTGTCGGTTTGGAACTTGGCTCCCTCTCGTTCTTTCCACTGCTGTGAAATGTTTTCATTGAGGCCTTTTCTCACTTGATGGAAAAATAACATTTTTTATAGTCCGAGCGGTCTAATAAGAGTGAAAAGCTGTCCTGCCCGTCCCCTGTGGTCAGTCCGTCTGCGAACCTCAGTTAACACTAGGCAAGCCTTTTTCGACCCTGACTCCCACCTGTTTTTGCTCCTGTCTGTCCCCGGGCTTCGACCGTTTTTTGATCCTGACCACTTCTTGGTGTCTTGCCCAAGGACACTTTGACATATAACACGGAGGAGCCGGGGTATCGAACCTGCGACTTCTTGATTCCAAGACGAGCGCTCTACCTCCTGAGCTAATGCCCTCCATGGAAGTTTTTTTTCGTCTGTTTTTGTGGGGTGTCTAACACTCCCTGGCGGTCAAATTGGGTACTGCAGCTCCAAACCACTCCAAGCAGGCCAATCCAATCTTCTTTTGCTCCCATCTGTCTACAAGTCAAGTCAAGTCATTTTTATTTGTATAGGCCTTAATCACAAAGAGTCTCAAAGGGCTGCAGCTACAACCCGTTTATGATCCTGACCACGTCTGCTCTCCCGTCCTGACTTACGATCCGTTTTCGATCCCGACCACGTCTGCGCTCCCGTCCCGACTTACAACCCGGTTTTCAATCCCCAACCACGTCTGCTCTCCCGTCCCGTCTTACAACCCGTTTTCGATCCCGACCACGTCTGCTCTCACGTCCCGACTTACAACCCGTTTCCGATCCCGACCATGTCTGCTCTCCCGTCCCGACTTACGACCGGTTTTCGATCCTGACCACGTCTGCTCTCCCGTCCTGACTTACGACCGGTTTTCCATCCCGACCACATCTGCTTACGTCCCGTTTCTGACCCCCAAATTATACCAAAAGACCACCCCCCCAAACAGTATTTCTAAAACTCTGTTTTCCCTAATAAAGGACAGCATAGGCGAAAACATGCTAAATAACGCTTGATTGAAATGAAAAACTCCACTGCCGCTCAATGGTTCATTCACGTCCGGTACAAGCAGTAGACCCAAATGCGCAACGTTTCAAACAATGCTTTAGTGAGGGATCGGGGGAGTCAGGGCGAGAGGAAAGAGACTTGGTTTGGTGCTCGCTGGCCAGGAGGAGCAGACGAAGCGTGGTCAGGGATCGGAAGCAAGTCGGGCAGCCGGGACGGTAGACGGAGCGTGGTCGGAGATCAAAACATATCAGGTAACCGGAAACGATCGGGAAGCCGGGGACAGGGGATCGATACAGGAAACGGGACGGAATCGAGCAAGATACAGAAACAGGTCGGAAACAGAACGGGAGCCGGAGTCAATAATGCTTGCCTTGCATGAGCAGAGGTTCGCTGACGGACTGACCAGGAGTGAACAAGAATGATTCAGCCTACTGAAGGCCTAGGTGGTATCTTATTAAACAAAGACAAGCCAGATTAGATCTGTGTGTGTTCCCTAAACTCTCCTGTCAAAGTCAAGGTCCTGTAGTTTGTCCAGAGTCACATAATCAAATCTGGCCATTGTGTCTTTTAATCTTCCCTTCTGCTTTGCCTCCATGTTGGCATCTCCATCTCGAAAGTTTTCTCTTTCAACTTCGGAAACACGTGACCGAGTAAAGCAAGCTGGGAAAACAGAGTAGTTGTTTAGATGGGGACGTTTATTTCACTGTTTTTAATTTGGCCCCTGTCGCTATCAGGGTTGGGTAGGGTTACTTGAACTGGATTACTTTCAATGACTTTTGGATGACTCCAATAACAAATATGCTCATAAAAGATAAAAGAAACTAAATAAGAATCAAATGATGACTCGCAACACGTGGTAAGCTTTCTCTCCTGGCTTTGATCTCTTTGATCTCCGGCAAAACGAACATCAAATGCGACCAGGGTTGGGTAGGGTTACTTTAACTGGATTACTTTCAATGACTTTTGGATTACTCCAATACCAAATATGCTAATAAAAGACAAAAGAAACTAAATAGGAATCAAATGATGACTCACAACACGCGGTAAGCTTTCTCTCCTGGCTTTGATCTCTTTGAGCTTGACTGAGGATGCATGTAACACGGTTGTCATGGCACCCAATTGGCCCCGCCCGTGTGGCACCAGCTGCGGCTCATTGACAGATTGGCTTTCCGTCTCTTTAAGTTCAGTGCTCTCAGTCTTTGTTTGTCAGTCCGTCAACGAACCTCTGCCCCGCAAGACGTGGGTTTTGACTCGGTTTTATTTCCTGTTGGTATTTCGTGTCTGGTATTGTCCCCTCTCTCTCTCTCTCTCTCTCTCTCTCTCTCTCTCTCTCTCTCTCTCTCTCTCTCTTTCTCTCTCTCTCTCTCTCTCTCTCTTTTCCACCCCTTTTGTCCCACTCTGTCGTTGTCTCTTTCACTCTCTGTGTCTCTCTTTTTCTCTTCCTTTGTTGCTCTTTGTCTCTTTCTCTCTCTCTGTGTCTTTTAACCTCTTTTGCTCTAACTTCCTATTTTCCTTTTCTCTCTTTTCTCTTTTTCTCTTCATACCGTTCGTGTTTTCTTTTCTCTTTTCTCTCCTTCTGTCTTTCTATATCTCTTTGGGTTTCTTTCTTCCTCTCCCTTTTCCCCCCTCTCTCTCTTTCTCTCTCTTTCTCTCTCTGTCTATCTCTCTCTCTCCATCTCTCTCTCTCTCTCGCTCTCTCTTTCTCTCTCTCTCTCTTCCACCCCCTTTCTCCCACTCTCTGTCTCTGTCTCTTTTACTCTGTCTCTCTCTTTTCCTCTTCCTTTGTTGCTCTTTTTCTCTTTCTCTCTCTGTGTCTTTTTAACTTATTTTGCTCTAACTTCCCTCTTTCCTTTTCTCTCTTCTCTCTTTCTCTCTTCATATCCTTTGCGCTTTCTTTTCTCTTTTCTCTCCTTCTGTCTTTCTATATCTCTTTGGATTTCTTTCTTCCTCTCCCTTTCTTTCCCCCCTTCTCTCACGACTTTTTATCTCTTTTGTTTTTCACGCTCTCTCCCTCTCTCTCTTTTTCTTTCTTTGTCTCTCCTTTTCCCTCCTTCTTTATCCCTCTTTTTCTTTCTCTTTCATCTACTCGTCCGGCCCCCGATAGAATGTTTGTTCTATCGTGTGGCCCCCGAGTTCCAATGAGTTTGACACCCCTGTCCCAAGATCTATACCAGTCCACCTTAAGAGGTTCTTAAGTGCAGTACTCTCGTCCCGCCTGCTGGTGTCAGTATAAAACAGTGAAAAAGTGTTCCGCTCTGACGTCATCAGTCCACGGGAGTGTCTTGCTCTTAAGGTGGTCCGGGACAATTTTTTAGGAGTCTTTTTCCACAAGTTGGGGAAAAAAACCTTGAGCTGGCTGTGTGGAGGTGTGACGTGTGGTGGCTGACACAAGGAAAGCAGCTTAGGGTTCCTGGTCCTGGAGGCCAGATCCTGGGGGCCTCCCGGGCTGCCACCGACGCGGCTTTATCACCCGCAGGGGATTTAAGGCGATTTTCATCTGTCCCGCCTGCAGCCCTGCATGCACGGTATGTGAACCTGGTCACAACACCGGCTTGCTCCTATGGGAAAGATCCCGACAGCGAGACAACACCTACAAAAACAAAAACAAAAAAATGGGGAAAAATAGCAAAAAACACACACAAAGTTTTTGGGGGGACCATGGCTAACCCAAAAGCCCAAACACCCAAAAAAGTTAAGCACCGTGGCACCCGAGTCGGTCATGTTTACGACCCTCCAGATGAAACGGGACACAAGACTCAGGTCAGGGTGACACAACACTCTTCTGTTAAACAGCAGGGGCCGACAGCTTTCGCTGGTTTACCCCTGCTGCATCATACAGGTGCCATGCCCATCCTTTAGAACAGGGCTGTCAAACTCATTTTAACTTGCTCCCGTCTGTCTCCGGCTACGACCTGTTTTGCGCTTTTCAAGTCAATGACTTCCCAAAGCGCTTTACAATGTGCTCCACATTTCCCAATAGCAGCCTTGCAGCCTTACCTGCTTATTGGGGGTATTAGGGGTTCAGTGTCTTACCCAAGGACACTTCGACATGTAACACGGACGAGCCGGGATTCGAACTGGGATCCCTTGATCCCAAGACGAGCGCTCTACCTCCTGAGCTACTGCCGGGCCTACCTGCCAATTCCGCTGAGTCACATTAGTAATCATGACCTCCTTATTTCTTCCCGATCAAAAATGAGGTCGTAAGCCGGGACGGGAGAGCAGACGTGGTCAGGATCAAAACAGGTCGTAGCCGGGCACACATGGGAGCAAAAACGGGACATGTGGGAGTCAGGGTCCAGAAAGGCTTGCCTAGTATACACTGAGGTTTACAGACGGACTGACAACAGGGGACGGACAGGACTGGGTTCAAATAGTGAGAGGGAGCCAATCAGAACCCGCTGAGTCACATCAGTAATCATGACATCCTTATTTCTTCCCGATCAAAAATGAGGTCGTAAGCCGGGACGGGAGAGCAGACGTGGTCAGCAGCTAAAACAGGTCGTAGCCGGAGACAGACGGGAGCAAAAACGGGACAGGTGGGAGTCAGGGTTGAAAAAGGCTTGCCTAGTATACGCTGAGGTTTGCAGACGGACTGACAACAGGGGACGGACAGGACTGGGTTCAAATAGTGACAGGGAGCCAATCAGAACCCGCTGAGTCACATAGTAATCATGACATCCTTATTTCTTCCCGATCAAAAATGAGGTCGTAAGCTAGGACGGGAGAGCAGACGTGGTCAGCAGCTAAAACAGGTCGTAGCCGGAGACAGACGGGAGCAAAAACGGGACAGGTGGGAGTCAGGGTTGAAAAAGGCTTGCCTAGTATACGCTGAGGTTTGCAGGCGGACTGACAACAGGGGACAGACAGGACTGGGTTCAAATAATGACAGGGAGACAATCAGAACCCGCTGAGTCACAAAGTAATCATGACATCCTTATTTCTTCCCGATCAAAAATGAGGTCGTAAGCCGGGACGGGAGAGCAGACGTGGTCAGGATCAAAACAGGTCGTAGCCGGGCACACATGGGAGCAAAAACGGGACAGGTGGGAGTCAGGGTCCAGAAAGGCTTGCCTAGTATACACTGAGGTTTACAGACGGACTGACAACAGGGGACGGACAGGACTGGGTTCAAATAGTGAGAGGGAGCCAATCAGAACCCGCTGAGTCACATTAGTAATCCTTATTTCTTCCCGATCAAAAATGAGGTCGTAAGCCGGGACGGGAGAGCAGACGTGGTCAGCAGCTAAAACAGGTCGTAGCCGGAGACAGACGGGAGCAAAAACGGGACAGGTGGGAGTCAGGGTCCAGAAAGGCTTGCCTAGTATACACTGAGGTTTACAGAGGGACTGACAACAGGGGACAGACAGGACTGGGTTCAAATAGTAAGAGGGAGCCAATCAGAACCCGCTGAGTCACATTAGTAATCCTTATTTCTTCCTGATCAAAAATGAGGTCGTAAGCTAGGACGGGAGAGCAGACGTGGTCAGCAGCTAAAACAGGTTGTAGCCGGAGACAGACGGGAGCAAAAACGGGACAGGTGGGAGTCAGGGTTGAAAAAGGCTTGCCTAGTACACGCTGAGGTTTGCAGACGGACTGACAACAGGGGACGGACAGGACTGGGTTCAAATAGTGAGAGGGAGCCAATCAGAACCCGCTGAGTCACATAGTAATCATGACATCCTTATTTCTTCCCGATCAAAAATGAGGTCGTAAGCCGGGACGGGAGAGCAGACGTGGTCAGGATCAAAACAGGTCGGAGCCGGGAGCAAAAACGGGACAGGTGGGAGTCAGGGTTGAAAAAGGCTTGCCTAGTATACACTGAGGTTTGCAGATGGACTGACAACAGGGGACAGACAGGACTGGGTTCAAGTGGGGACAGGGAGCCAATCAGAACCCGCTGAGTTACATCAGTAATTGTGACAAAGAGGTGTTTTAGTAGGGGGAAATGACAAGTAGGATGAATGCTACAAACAAGTCAGTCACAAATCAAACATCGAGTTTAAACGCGTGGAAATGTATTTGGCTAAAAGGTATTTGCTATGGGTGTGGTGAGATTGTTGCAAACACTATTTGAAAATATGGGAGAATCCAGGCAAAACCTTTTTGATTGAAAGTTCATTTTCACAAAAATGTTATTTTGCATGTGTTTATGGAAAGCATTGTTTAGACCACGGGTGGCAAAGAGGCGGCCGGCGGGCCAGATCAGGCCCGTTAAGGGATTGAATCCGGCCCGCCAGACAACACTCAGAGAAGCGCAAGGGAAAAACGAGCTGCAGGTTGAAATAGGTCAATTTGATGCTGCCAAAGCCAGGTGCCTCGAAGAAAGACATTGTACTTGTATTTATCTCTCTCTCTCTCTCTCTCTCTCCCTCTCTCTCTCTCTCTCTCTCTCTCTTTCTTTTACACCCCTTTTCTCCCACTCTGTCTCTGCCTCTTTCACTCTCCGTGTTTCTCTTTTTCTCTTCCTTTGTTGCTCTTTGTCTCTTTCTCTCTCTGTGTCTTTTTAACTTCTTTTGCTCTAACTTCCTTTTTTCCTTTTCTCTTTTTTCTCTCCTTCTGTCTTTCTATTTCCCTTTGGATTTCTTTCTTCCTCTCCCTTTCTCTTCCCCCTCTCTCACAACTTTTTATCTTTTGTTTCTCACGCTCTCTCCCTCTCTCTTTTTCTTTCTTTGTCCCGCCTAGTAGTGTAAATCAAATTGTTTTTCCTGACACAGGGTAGCAGGATTGTCCGTTTTTAAAAACCTGGCTATATACTGTGTTGGGCACATTGTCAAGACTAGAATGGAAACAGGACCCACTCGCGTAGCGTTTCTCACAAGTTTTATTAGAAGAAAGAGAAAGGGTTGCGCCCACGATCCGGGGATTGCTGGACGCGGGAAGCAGGTCGCTCTGAACGCGGAAATGGGACTTCCGTGGTGAACGATGGCAGTGTCGGAAACGGAAAAAACGTGTCAGCAGGCGGGATAGAAGAGCAAAAACGTGGTTGGGATCGGAAACAAGTCGAAAGCCAGGAGAGGAGAGCAGCCGTGTTCGAGATCAAAAACGGATCGTTATTCGGGACGGGAGAACAGACGTGGTCGAGATCAAAGCAGGTCGTAATTCGGGACGGGAGAGCAGACGTGGTCGAGACCAAAACAGATCTTAGCGGAAGACAAACAGGAGCAAAAAACGGGACAGGCGAAAAAGGGCTCGCCGTGTAAAAACAGAGATTCGCAGACGGACCGACAAAAGGGGACTGACAGGACAGAGTTTAAATACTGAGAGGAGACAATCCGTCAACAAGCTGCAGCTGGCGCCACACGGGCGGGGCCAATTGGGCACCATGGCAACCGTGACACACATTGCTGAAAAACACTAGTTACAATTAATACTTACCTTATTTAAAAAGTAATTCAGTTACACCCCAGGTTACTGACACAAAAAATAGCGTCACTTACCCAAGCCTGTCATTGTGCCTAGTATATATTGAGGTTTGCAGACGGACTGACAACTGGGGATTGACAGGACAGGGTTCAAATACTGACAGGGAGCCAATCAGAACCCGACTTTTTCCGTTCCTTTTAGTGAGCCGAGCCGAAGAAGCCGGTTCTCGACCAACTCTACTAACTTTACTCAACTTCGTTCTACTTCGACTCGACTTCAAAATACCGCAATTAGAACACAGTGTCAGGGGAACCCGTGTATTTTTACCTTCATGCACTGTAACTTTTACCTAATTTCCGGTGGTTAGCCCGTGTGCGGCACAGTTCTGAGGTCATGGGTTCAAATCCAGCCACCAACCTTCCTGTGCGGAGTTTGCATGTTCTCCCTGTGCTTTTGTCCCGAATTACGACCTGTTTTGATCTCGACCACGTCTCTTCTCCTCTCCTGGTTTTCGACTTTTTCCGTTCCTTTTAGTGAGCCGAGCCGAAGAAGCCGGTTCTCCACCAACTCTACTAACTTTACTCAACTTCGTTCTACTTCGACTCGACTTCAAAATACCGCAATTAGAACACAGTGTCAGGGGAACCCGTGTATTTTTACCTTCATGCACTGTAACTTTTACTTAATTTCCGGTGGTTAGCGCGTGTGCGGCACAGTTCTGAGGTCATGGGTTCAAATCCAGCCACCAACCTTCCTGTGCGGAGTTTGCATGTTCTCCCTGTGCTTTTGTCCCGAATTACGACCTGTTTTGATCTCGACCACGTCTCTTCTCCTCTCCTGGTTTTCGACTTTTTCCGTTCCTTTTAGTGAGCCGAGCCGAAGAAGCCGGTTCTCCACCAACTCTACTAACTTTACTCAACTTTGTTCTACTTCGACTCGACTTCAAAATACCGCAATTAGAACACAGTGTCAGGGGAACCCGTGTATTTTTACCTTCATGCACTGTAACTTTTACTTAATTTCCGGTGGTTAGCGCGTGTGCGGCACAGTTCTGAGGTCATGGGTTCAAATCCAGCCACCAACCTTCCTGTGCGGAGTTTGCATGTTCTCCCTGTGCTTTTGTCCCGAATTACGACCTGTTTTGATCTCGACCACGTCTCTTCTCCTCTCCTGGTTTTCGACTTTTTCCGTTCCTTTTAGTGAGCCGAGCCGAAGAAGCCGGTTCTCCACCAACTCTACTAACTTTACTCAACTTTGTTCTACTTCGACTCGACTTCAAAATACCGCAATTAGAACACAGTGTCAGGGGAACCCGTGTATTTTTACCTTCATGCACTGTAACTTTTACTTAATTTCCGGTGGTTAGCGCGTGTGCGGCACAGTTCTGAGGTCATGGGTTCAAATCCAGCCACCAACCTTCCTGTGCGGAGTTTGCATGTTCTCCCTGTGCTTTTGTCCCGAATTACGACCTGTTTTGATCTCGACCACGTCTCTTCTCCTCTCCTGGTTTTCGACTTTTTCCGTTCCTTTTAGTGAGCCGAGCCGAAGAAGCCGGTTCTCCACCAACTCTACTAACTTTACTCAACTTCGTTCTACTTCGACTCGACTTCAAAATACCGCAATTAGAACACAGTGTCAGGGGAACCCGTGTATTTTTACCTTCATGCACTGTAACTTTTACTTAATTTCCGGTGGTTAGCGCGTGTGCGGCACAGTTCTGAGGTCATGGGTTCAAATCCAGCCACCAACCTTCCTGTGCGGAGTTTGCATGTTCTCCCTGTGCTTTTGTCCCGAATTACGACCTGTTTTGATCTCGACCACGTCTCTTCTCCTCTCCTGGTTTTCGACTTTTTCCGTTCCTTTTAGTGAGCCGAGCCGAAGAAGCCGGTTCTCCACCAACTCTACTAACTTTACTCAACTTTGTTCTACTTCGACTCGACTTCAAAATACCGCAATTAGAACACAGTGTCAGGGGAACCCGTGTATTTTTACCTTCATGCACTGTAACTTTTACTTAATTTCCGGTGGTTAGCGCGTGTGCGGCACAGTTCTGAGGTCATGGGTTCAAATCCAGCCAACAACCTTCCTGTGCGGAGTTTGCATGTTCTCCCTGTGCTTTTGTCCCGAATTACGACCTGTTTTGATCTCGACCACGTCTCTTCTCCTCTCCTGGTTTTCGACTTTTTCCGTTCCTTTTAGTGAGCCGAGCCGAAGAAGCCGGTTCTCCACCAACTCTACTAACTTTACTCAACTTCGTTCTACTTCGACTCGACTTCAAAATACCGCAATTAGAACACAGTGTCAGGGGAACCCGTGTATTTTTACCTTCATGCACTGTAACTTTTACTTAATTTCCGGTGGTTAGCGCGTGTGCGGCACAGTTCTGAGGTCATGGGTTCAAATCCAGCCACCAACCTTCCTGTGCGGAGTTTGCATGTTCTCCCTGTGCTTTTGTCCCGAATTACGACCTGTTTTGATCTCGACCACGTCTCTTCTCCTCTCCTGGTTTTCGACTTTTTCCGTTCCTTTTAGTGAGCCGAGCCGAAGAAGCCGGTTCTCCGCCAACTCTACTAACTTTACTCAACTTTGTTCTACTTCGACTCGACTTCAAAATACCGCAATTAGAACACAGTGTCAGGGGAACCCGTGTATTTTTACCTTCATGCACTGTAACTTTTACTTAATTTCCGGTGGTTAGCGCGTGTGCGGCACAGTTCTGAGGTCATGGGTTCAAATCCAGCCACCAACCTTCCTGTGCGGAGTTTGCATGTTCTCCCTGTGCTTTTGTCCCGAATTACGACCTGTTTTGATCTCGACCACGTCTCTTCTCCTCTCCTGGTTTTCGACTTTTTCCGTTCCTTTTAGTGAGCCGAGCCGAAGAAGCCGGTTCTCCACCAACTCTACTAACTTTACTCAACTTCGTTCTACTTCGACTCGACTTCAAAATACCGCAATTAGAACACAGTGTCAGGGGAACCCGTGTATTTTTACCTTCATGCACTGTAACTTTTACTTAATTTCCGGTGGTTAGCGCGTGTGCGGCACAGTTCTGAGGTCATGGGTTCAAATCCAGCCACCAACCTTCCTGTGCGGAGTTTGCATGTTCTCCCTGTGCTTTTGTCCCGAATTACGACCTGTTTTGATCTCGACCACGTCTCTTCTCCTCTCCTGGTTTTCGACTTTTTCCGTTCCTTTTAGTGAGCCGAGCCGAAGAAGCCGGTTCTCCACCAACTCTACTAACTTTACTCAACTTTGTTCTACTTCGACTCGACTTCAAAATACCGCAATTAGAACACAGTGTCAGGGGAACCCGTGTATTTTTACCTTCATGCACTGTAACTTTTACTTAATTTCCGGTGGTTAGCGCGTGTGCGGCACAGTTCTGAGGTCATGGGTTCAAATCCAGCCACCAACCTTCCTGTGCGGAGTTTGCATGTTCTCCCTGTGCTTTTGTCCCGAATTACGACCTGTTTTGATCTCGACCACGTCTCTTCTCCTCTCCTGGTTTTCGACTTTTTCCGTTCCTTTTAGTGAGCCGAGCCGAAGAAGCCGGTTCTCCACCAACTCTACTAACTTTACTTAACTTTGTTCTACTTCGACTCGACTTCAAAATACCGCAATTAGAACACAGTGTCAGGGGAACCCGTGTATTTTTACCTTCATGCACTGTAACTTTTACTTAATTTCCGGTGGTTAGCGCGTGTGCGGCACAGTTCTGAGGTCATGGGTTCAAATCCAGCCACCAACCTTCCTGTGCGGAGTTTGCATGTTCTCCCTGTGCTTTTGTCCCGAATTACGACCTGTTTTGATCTCGACCACGTCTCTTCTCCTCTCCTGGTTTTCGACTTTTTCCGTTCCTTTTAGTGAGCCGAGCCGAAGAAGCCGGTTCTCCACCAACTCTACTAACTTTACTTAACTTTGTTCTACTTCGACTCGACTTCAAAATACCGCAATTAGAACACAGTGTCAGGGGAACCCGTGTATTTTTACCTTCATGCACTGTAACTTTTACTTAATTTCCGGTGGTTAGCGCGTGTGCGGCACAGTTCTGAGGTCATGGGTTCAAATCCAGCCACCAACCTTCCTGTGCGGAGTTTGCATGTTCTCCCCGTGCTTTTGTCCCGAATTACGACCTGTTTTGATCTCGACCACGTCTCTTCTCCTCTCCTGGTTTTCGACTTTTTCCGTTCCTTTTAGTGAGCCGAGCCGAAGAAGCCGGTTCTCCACCAACTCTACTAACTTTACTTAACTTTGTTCTACTTCGACTCGACTTCAAAATACCGCAATTAGAACACAGTGTCAGGGGAACCCGTGTATTTTTACCTTCATGCACTGTAACTTTTACTTAATTTCCGGTGGTTAGCGCGTGTGCGGCACAGTTCTGAGGTCATGGGTTCAAATCCAGCCACCAACCTTCCTGTGCGGAGTTTGCATGTTCTCCCTGTGCTTTTGTCCCGAATTACGACCTGTTTTGATCTCGACCACGTCTCTTCTCCTCTCCTGGTTTTCGACTTTTTCCGTTCCTTTTAGTGAGCCGAGCCGAAGAAGCCGGTTCTCCGCCAACTCTACTAACTTTACTCAACTTCGTTCTACTTCGACTCGACTTCAAAATACCGCAATTAGAACACAGTGTCAGGGGAACCCGTGTATTTTTACCTTCATGCACTGTAACTTTTACTTAATTTCCGGTGGTTAGCGCGTGTGCGGCACAGTTCTGAGGTCATGGGTTCAAATCCAGCCACCAACCTTCCTGTGCGGAGTTTGCATGTTCTCCCTGTGCTTTTGTCCCGAATTACGACCTGTTTTGATCTCGACCACGTCTCTTCTCCTCTCCTGGTTATCGACTTTTTCCGTTCCTTTTAGTGAGCCGAGCCGAAGAAGCCGGTTCTCCACCAACTCTACTAACTTTACTCAACTTTGTTCTACTTCGACTCGACTTCAAAATACCGCAATTAGAACACAGTGTCAGGGGAACCCGTGTATTTTTACCTTCATGCACTGTAACTTTTACTTAATTTCCGGTGGTTAGCGCGTGTGCGGCACAGTTCTGAGGTCATGGGTTCAAATCCAGCCACCAAGCTTCCTGTGCGAAGTTTGCATGTTCTCCCCGTGCTTTTGTCCCGAATTACGACCTGTTTTGATCTCGACCACGTCTGTTCTCCTCTCCTGGTTTTCGACTTTTTCCGTTCCTTTTAGTGAGCCGAGCCGAAGAAGCCGGTTCTCCACCAACTCTACTAACTTTACTCAACTTCGTTCTACTTCGACTCGACTTCAAAATACCGCAATTAGAACACAGTGTCAGGGGAACCCGTGTATTTTTACCTTCATGCACTGTAACTTTGACTTAATTTCCGGTGGTTAGCGCGTGTGCGGCACAGTTCTGAGGTCATGGGTTCAAATCCAGCCACCAACCTTCCTGTGCGGAGTTTGCATGTTCTCCCCGTGCTTTTGTCCCGAATTACGACCTGTTTTGATCTCGACCACGTCTGTTCTCCTCTCCTGGTTTACGACTTTTTCCGTTCCTTTGAGTGAGCCGAGCCGAAGAAGCCGGTTCTCCACCAACTCTACTAACTTTACTCAACTTCGTTCTACTTCGACTCGACTTCAAAATACCGCATTTAGAACACAGCCTCAGGGGAACCCGTGTATTTTGACCTTCATGCACTGTAACTTTGACCTAAGTCGCTTCTTAATGAGTAATTTTGAGCCCTGATTTTTGTGCGCTGGCTTAGAGGGAACACTGGTGCTGACCCATGATGTAATCACCCAAAGAATAAATAAGGACTTGTGTTTTGGTTTTTTTCTTCATCCGGAACTGAGGTGACGGTGGAGGGATTTATGAACCGTAAACAACATCTTCTATCTCCTCGAAAGCAATTTTAGGTTACGTAAGAAAAGGTACTTTGAATGGTAGGTGTGTCTGCTGTGTTGGCAAACACACTTCCCATTCAAATGTCAGGACCAGGACAGAGACAGGACCCACTTGCGTACGTTTCTCTCAGTTTTATTGGGAAGAAGGGAAAGGATTGCACACAGGATCCGGTGATCGCTGGTCGCGAGGAGCAGGTTGAACGCGGAAGCGGTATTTCCGTGGCGAGCGATGGCGGTTTCGGAAGCGGAAAAAAACAGATCAGCCGGGACGGAAGAGAAAAAATTAAAAAAGGGGTCTGAGACAGACAGGAGTGAATCAGGGTCGGAAAGCTTGCCTAGCGTAAACTGAGGTTGGCAGACGGACTGACAACCGGTGACAGGAAGACGGGGGTTTAAAAAGTGACAGCCAATCAGCACAGGTGCCTGGCATCAGTAATCGTGACACCAAAAGTTTACAGCGATCATTGCAATTTTATTAAGCTAAACATTTTAAGTCCGAATAATTGTTGAGTCATTGTTTTGTCCTGTTTTCATTTCATAATCTCACCTGCACCGCTTATCCTCAGTAGGGTCACGGGGTTGCCGGAGCCCATCCCAGCAATCATCGGGCAGTGGGCAGGGGACACCCTGAACTGGTTGCCAGCCTATCGCAGGGCACACAGGGACAGACAACTCACTCGCGCATTCACACCTAGGGACAATTTGGACCAGGGGGAGGAAACCGGAGTGCCCGGAAGAAACCCACGCAAGCACGGGGAGAACATACAAACTCCGCACAGGAAGTCCAGTAGCTGGATTTGAACCCACACCGGAGGTTCCCAAGACCTTAGAACTGTGTCTGCAAACGCGCTAACCACTGCGCTGCCGTGCTGCCCTCAATCCATAATGTTCGAAATAAAGTTTCATTCATTCATTCATTTATTCATTCATTCATTCATTCATTCATTTCACTTTTTCAAGAAAAACCAGAACAAAAAAATGGAATTATTTTTTTTAACTCCAACGTTTGCTTTATTCCGATATCGAAATCTTCGTCCGGTTTGGAAATTTCTGAATTTCGGTTCGTTTGGCAATTTGCATACTCGTCAGCCAATCAGAAGCCTGCGTCGAATAACTTCCTGCTTCCGGACTGTCCCGAGCGTTATAAGGTCGTGCATTTGCAGAGAACACAAGAAAAATGGAGAAGTGGTTAGGAATCAAGCCAAAACCTCAGCCCCAGAAGAAAGATTCAAAAGAAGCTAACACAATTGATGACGCTACAAAACGTAAAGGTACATGAAAAGCATCGAGAAAAGAGGAGTTCACGTGGCTTGGGCGGCATTGGCTCAGGCGGTAGAGCTCGTCTTGGGATGAAGAGGTCGCAAGTTTGATTCCGGGTTCCTCTGTGTTATATGTGGAAGTGTCCTTGGGCAAGACACAGAATCCAAGTTGTCTGCCCTGCTGTCCGCTAACTTTTTCTCATGAGTTTCAGACACTGCTATAATTAATTAAGTTGCAAAAATGCTTTATATATTGTAGGCTCTGCCACACCTCCTACCACAAGAGGTACCCAACCAGGGTTTGAACTGGACACAGGTGTATGTCTTTTAAAGGAGATTTTGAACATCACACGTTGTCGGGTGGGCAGCACGGCGGCGCAGTGGTTAGCGCTTGTGCGGCACAGTTCATGTCATGGGAACCTGTCGTGGGTTCAAATCCAGCTCCAGACTTCCTGTGCGGAGTTTGTATGTTCTCCCCATGCTTGCGTGGGTTTCCTCCGGGCACTCCGGTTTCCTCCCGCGTTCCAAAAACATGCCTTTCAGGTGAATTGGCCGGTCCAAATTGTCCCTAGGTGTGAATGAGCGAATGAGTTGTCTGTCCCTGTGTGCCCTGCGATTGGCTGGCAACCAGTTCAGGGTGTCCCCTGCCCACTGCCTGGAGATAGCTGCGATGGGCTCCAGTCTAATTTGGACATTTGCTTGTTGAGTGAACCCATGTTTAATTGCTACTTGGTAACTTCTTTTGTTATTGAATGCAATCCCTCTATTGGAGCACCAGTACTTCCAGTTCCAGCTTCCCCCACATGGGTCCATCACCCTCCAAAAACTTGGGCCACCCAATCTGTTGTCTAAGATATCAATTACATTCAGTAGGCATTAATGAATGAATTCATCCATCCATCAAATCCTAGACTATCCAGATCCAGATACAGTATGTGTGTCGGCTCAACCGATTTTTGTCAGGGAATTAAATACCGTATTTTCCGCACTATAAGGCGCACCTAAAAGCCTTTATTTTTTTCAAAAGCTGACCATGCGCCTTATAATACAGTGCGCCTTATATATGGATCAATATTAAGTCGCAAGGTCTCGCAACTTTCGCAACAGCCGCCGACTCGATTTTCCCCCGAACGCCAAGTAGTCCGCGGTGTATGCTGGGATTTATATACCGGCGTTTCATTTCCTAACCAATGTGTCAATCATCCTTTGAATCAATCACTATTGGCTAAAGTTATTCGGAGGTAAAGGGGGCGGATCCTTTTTATCATTTACAGGCTCGCATAGGCTAAAGGGGCGAAACAAAGCCTGCGATTGGCCGAAAAAGATGAATGCGAATCACACGTTGGGTTGCACTACGGCAAAGAGAAAACATTTTTTTACTATTCTGTATTTGTAAATATTTGACTCTCCTGGATTTACTACACTCACGGTTGTAAGAAGACCATGGTTACGTATCATTATTGATTGTGATGGCTGCAAGAGAACTTAGGTGAGCTACGCGGCTTTATATTTTCCCCGGTATCTCGTTTTAGAACGATCTTGATGTTTCTGTGATGAGTCTATTTTCAAACTCAATTCAATTCAAAGTGTTTATTGTCATATGCACAGTAAAGAACACCGTTTCCCTGCACAGTCAAATTCTTACTTTGCTGTCCACACAGTCGCCAGCAAAAAAGAAAATAGAAACTAAGGAATGGTTGGCATTTCTTGAATCCCAAGACTTTAACCTTCCGAATTATATTTGGAACGATGCATTTGAGTGATTGGTGACGTACAGACACTGTTTCCGTACATGTCTGAGACACGTATTTGCTTCTTTGCAAGCCTTCGGAATGTTAAGGGGGTAATCAGTTGGACTGAATCATCTGACTGTTTTGTCGACGTTCCCATTGTAGCGCCTTATATTCCGGTGCGCCTTATGTATGGAAAATATAGGACCAAAAACGATTTTTTGGGGGTGCGCTCTATAACCCGGTGCGCCTTATAGTGCGGAAAATACGGTACATTAAAACGTAGCGTTTACCAAATTGTTCGAATTAGTTATCTGACTCCATTAACCAAACATAATTAATTTAGGGAAAATATTGACAAGAGACCGGCATTTCCACACGGGGACAGATTTAGTTTCCTAAAGTATTTAACGAAGTGAATTCCATCGAATTAGCCAAACTAGGCCAATTAGTGCCGCTCTTATCGAACCTCTCTCACACGATCGATCTTTCGTCTTCTGAAGTTCTTCTGCCCACGTTTTTTGACAAGCTGGCTTGTCGGCCACCCCCATGGGCGGGCCAGGAACTACCATATCAGCCCTTGTCCCAGTTCCTGCTGTTTCCTGCAAACATCATCCTTGTTTAGGCCGCATTGACCTTAAGCCTTCTCTGTGAAAAATCTTCATTGCATTCAATAAATGTAACTTGTATAAGATTGTATAAAATCCCTTATAGTCAAATAAATAAAATATAAAATCTAAGCTGCATTCAGTCATACTGCTCTTTGGCATTTCCTAGTGGTTTCCTGGTGCATTTTCACAGCCCCGACAACCTCGCTCAAGTGGAATGCCCAGCCCGAGCCATTATGCCTGTTTAAGTTTCAGTCTGCCAGCCCCTATTGTATTCTCCTTCAAGTCTGAACATTAACTCCAGGGAGCCTACGCGTTCTTACCTAACTGCCTGTGGCAACATCTGCCCGCACATAATATATCACTTCTACGCTTGGCTGCCACCTTCAAAAATGTCTGTCCAAATTGTGCAGGCGTTTGCTTTTTTTTTCCGTTCCAAACGCTCCCACCTGGGGGCGTCACGTTTTTGGACCCGTGTGGTAATCTATGGGATGGCGAAACTCTTCCGCTGCCAGATGTTTCTCTCAAATGGGAAGGCCTGCGGAAATTTTTAGCTCTGTAGCCATGTAACAGGAGTCAGGAGCGGTATGGCTCACAAGCTATATATGGCTCTTTTCATGACTACATATGGTATAGCTGAACCAGAACAGGATCAGGACCCAAACGCGTGACGTTACTCACACAAGCCTTTTATTTTACAGAAAATGTGGAGTCATGCACGTTAGGCAGCTGTCTGGCGTAAAACGATAGGAAGCCAGAGGCTGACGAGATCGATACCAATTGCCCGAGTTGATACCGGACAGGACGGGACAGACAGGATAGATAATGAAACAGCATATCGAAAAGAAACAGGACAAACTAGACAGGAACGAAAACTGGAGAGAATAATAGCCAGGAGAAAAATAGACGGGAACGAAACTGGACACCGACGTTAAACAGGACAAAAATAAATGGGAACAATGCCGGACAGGGAACACCAACAGGAAACGAGGACCGAGTCAAAACCCACGTCTTGAGGTTTGACTATCTATCTATCTATCTATCTATCTATCTATCTATCTATCTATCTATCTATCTATCTATCTATCTATCTATCTATCTATCTATCTATCTATCTATCTATCTATCTATCTATCTATCTATCTATCTATCTATCTATCTATCTATCTATCTATCTAGACATCTATCTATCTATCTAGACATCTATCTAGACATCTATCTAGACATCTATCTATCTATCTAGACATCTATCGCTCTAGACATCTATTGCTATAGACATCTATCTATCTATCTATCTAGACATCTATCTAGACATCTATCTAGACATCTATCTATCTATCTAGACATCTATCGCTCTAGACATCTATTGCTATAGACATCTATCTATCTATCTATCTAGACATCTATCTAGACATCTATCTAGACATCTATCTATCTATCTAGACATCTATCGCTCTAGACATCTATTGCTATAGACATCTATCTATCTATCTATCTAGACATCTATCTATCTATCTATCTAGACATCTATCTAAACATCTATCTAGACATCTATCTAGACATCTATCTATCTGTCTAGACATCTATCGCTCTAGACATCTATTGCTATAGACATCTATCTATCTATCTATCTATCTAGACATCTATCTAGACATCTATCTAGACATCTATCTAAACATCTATCTAGACATCTATCTAGACATCTATCTATCTGTCTAGACATCTATCTAGACATCTATCGCTCTAGACATCTATTGCTATAGACATCTATCTATCTATCTATCTATCTATCTATCTATCTATCTATCTATCTATCTATCTATCTATCTATCTATCTATCTATCTATCTATCTATCTATCTATCTATCTATCTATCTATCTATCTATCTATCTATCTATCTATCTATCTATCTATCTATCTATCTATCTATCTATCTATCTATCTATCTATCTATCTATCTATCTATCTATCTATCTATCTAAACATCTATCTAGACATCTATCTAGACATCTATCTATCGATCTATCGAGACATCTATCGCTCTAGACATCTATCACTACAGACATCTATCTATGTTCTTGCACATGTTGACTGCACTATGTTTACTGTTCACCTTGGAGAATGTGGACCATTTTTTTTCCTGCACTATGATGACTATGTTTGCACCAATAAATATGTCGACTATTTTTTTTTTGCACTATGATGATTTTTGCACCAAATGCAATATTGCACAACCCTTTCGATACCAACTGTATTACGATACCAATTGTATGTAACATCCTACATGCCGACATTTCTTGTGTAAATATCATGTAAATCATAACTATAGCCTTATCCTCCTTGTTTTATAACCTTATCTTCTCTGTTCCTTTATCTTCTTGGCTTTTTTACCTCACTGTGATTGTGTGAACCTGGAGTGTCATGCCCAATTTCGTTGTCACAATATGTTAACCCATTTTGTAACAATGACAATAAAGGTATATTCTATTCTATTCTATTCTATTCTATTCTATTCTATTCTATTCTATTCTATTCTATTCTATTCTATTCTAGCTATCTATCTAGACATCTATTGCTCTAGACATCTATTGATCTATCAAGACATCTATCTAGACATCTATCTAGACATCTAACTATCGATCTAGAAATCTATCTATCAATCGATCTATCTTTAGGTTTCAGGTTGTGATCAAATTGGACCTGGTAGCAGGTAAGGCTTCAGGCAGTTGCCCCAGCTGTTTTCCAACTTCTGCAGAACTAAAAACCTTCTATTTCTGTAGGTTTCGACTAAGATGCTCCAATGTCAATAGCACTCGCAGTGATTATTTCAGGTTTGGAGAAAACTCCAGAGTGTTACCTTTCAAAAGAAACCAAGAACAGCATTGAATTGACTTTGGGTATGTCTTGGATTGGGATTTTAGGCCAGGAAACCTGGATCACAGCCAATCAGTCAAGCCAGGAACGTGATGGGGTTAAACCAGAGTCAGTGTTCATTTGAACTGTGAAAAGTGAGGGGTCCCGGGGACTGGCATGCTCAAAAATCTATGGGTCCCAAAAGAGATCTATGGCTCCCCAAAATTGAGTCTTATCCAGGTTGAAATTGTGTTGTTGGGGTTGTCCATCGATTCGATGATGACCATCTTCTTTTATTTGTGAGTCTGCTGATGTTTGAACAGTCCGATCCTGGATTGTGGTCGGAGACTCAGGTAAAAGAGGATACCTGCGCAATGATGGTTTTTAAAGTGGCGTAAGGGGTGCGCTTTCCCCAACGCCACTATCTTGATTGTATAGAAGATGGTTCCAGTGGCAAGGGAGACCCTAGACGACCGGAATCTTTCTACAACTGCAGGCGGCTAACGGGATCCAGGTCTGTAGGAAACTGCCTCAAAGCGTGCCGCCACCAGCTTTTGGGATCACTCTTAGTCTGGACTCTACCTTTCGACCTGTTCGGCTTGGGTAACCCTACCAGGAGTACGAGACTCCCGCTGACATAGCTCTAGGGGACACAGGTTGAAATTGTATATCGGCGACAAAGATATCATATAAATCTATATATTTATTCAGTTTTAATCATCACAGCTTATTGGTATTACAAATCAGTTATCACTTCAGATTTTTCAGTTCATATATTCTTTGTGGTTTGCTGTCCCGCCACAGTTGTAATGCCTTCTCAAGGTCCAATCCATTATCATCCTCCTCATAGCGTAACCTGGAATATAATTGAGTCCGTTTTGGCAGAAAAAGTCCTTGCTAGGAGTATTCTTTTGTTTGTTTTCTTTCGTCGAATTGTTGGCTTCAAGCCGTAATCGTTAGAATCACGGCAGTCTGATTTGATGGAATAAGAGATTGTTCTGTCCACTCCATGCATCGGCCCGGTATTGCAGTTCTTCCGGGAACGGTGTATTCGCACTGATCGCTTCTTGTCCCTGTAGCTAGGACCTTGACTCAGCCTCTTGGCTGGAAGCAAGTGTCTCGGTCTATTGGCTTTGTAGTGTATTATGATTTGACTGATAATGGATAATGGATAATGATAAAGAATATAGAACAATAAACCTCTACAAAATCCCTCCACGTGTTTTCCTTGCCTTCGCGATCTTCCGAAGAATTTCTTTTTTTTTGTGCTGGAATGATTGCCGTTGTTATCACTGTCTGCATTAAGTTTCGACTTATTATTGACACTGAAGAAATGACCAATTTTTTGTTGATTTGCACCTAATACCAACTGTTTTTTTCGGCGGCATACTTAACGACAACCACCACAACAATGACGTCATCTCCAAGCAACGAGATCTCGTTTGCCGAGATCGCCGTGCGGGAGAAAACTCGAACCGCGAGACCAAAACAACAATGGCGGATCTGCCCGCCGAAAAGTTTGGAGTACGGTAAATCTTTGTTTAAAAAAAAAAAAACGTAATCGGGTAAAAATGACAATTTGGTGTCAAAAAAGTTGCGTCCCGGGGACGTACGTTGATTTGACAATATCCGTCTCCAGCAAAAATGATGCGTCTAGGACGCAGGGACGCGGGAAAACCAGAACACTGCAGAGTCCTCTATGACATCAAAGAGCTTTGATGTCAATGTGCTTCTCATGGCTCAGCAAATGTCGACATTCAGAGAAAGCTTCATTCAAGCTGCGCTCCTCTGCCGTCAAAAGCCCCCAGGAGAGTAAACACCGGCTTTAATGGCCACTGTTTGGTTTCCATAGTCACCAGGTCTGTTGGTCTCAACCTCAAACGCCGAGACTTGTTTGGGAGTCGTCTTTTTTTGATAAAAACATGTTCCCCCTCCCTGCTCATCGAATTAGCAGGGTCGGGAAACTACCGTAAATTCCGGACTATAAGCCGCTACTTTTTCCCCAAACTTTCAACCCTGCGGCTTATTCAGTGATGCGGCCAATCTATGTCATTTTTCTAAGTACAAAAGGTAAAATTTAGACCGGTGGAATATATGCGCCGAGGAAGACTGCAACTTCTTAGCTTGTGCACAATTTAAATTAGCGTTGACATATCCTCATCATGCAAATTGCAAAAAGAAAGGCACATCGAGCAGTCCGATAAAGAAGGAAACAGAGCTACTGCACGTAAACTTTACTTTGCTAGCGCGTTGCTAGCGTGTTTTTGAATAAGAGAGCGTAGGACGACGTCTATATGACAAAGTCTCTTTCCCATATTGAAGGAAGACGACTTTGATGACGTCAGTTATAAGGAGGAAGATGAGAACGGTTTACCATTGTTTCTACATGTACAATATGGTTTTTTTAACAGACTCGTTTACTGTGTTGCTAGTAGCGTTTTGCTACCCTTCACAGGCACGGTTTGGGATGAAAGTTGTAATTATTAAAGCTTTGAAAACTCTTCGTAAATAGGTGTAAGCATGTATAATATGTATTTGCAACTGTATATTTTTGTAATGTATTTTAGAAACTTATTCTGATATGTTTTGCACGAGCAAATGAGAAAGAAGGGGCGGGGCAAACGCAGGTTGACGGGAAGTGGAGTAAAGGTGAGACGTGTTTGTGGACGCGGCCGACAATAGTGGATATATATTTTCCCCCACCCTTATATACACTTTTTTCCTTGGATTACTTTCAACGGGCACCCGGACTGTGCAGGTCTGCATCAAACCGGTATCATTTACTGTCTTTTTGCCGGCTGTGATTTTTGGACTAAGTCCGGTATGGGTTAATTTTGTGTTTGTGTTGCATTCTTTCAATGCGGGCGCATGCGGCTAATATACAGATGCGGCTTGGCTTGTGTATGTACAAAATCGGTTTACCTCCCGAAATGTGGTGGGTGCGGCTTATAATCAGGTGCGCTCTATAGTCCGTAATTTACGGAATTTATGTACGCTTGATTGATTACATGGATTTTTGTGAGTGTTTAAATAAATTTTACCGTACGTTTTGTGCGTGTTTAGGTGGATTTCTCGACGTTTTTGTGCATGTTTTTGTCCGTGTTTCCGTCCGATTTTGTGTGTTCATGTTTATTTTTGTGCGTGTTGAGTTATCTTTTTGTGAGCGTTTACTTGAGATTTTGTGCGTTTTTATGTGAGTTTTTGTGCGTGTTTACCTACATGTTCCTGTACATTTTTGTGCGTGTTTCTGTCCGATTTTGTGTGTTCATGTTTATTTTTGTGCGTGTTGGGGTATCTCTTTGTGAGCGTTTATTCGAGATTTTGTACGTTTTTGTGTCTGTTTACGTAAATATTTCATTTTCTTTGACGTACAAGTCAAGTCAACTTTTTTTTTTAAGTCTTATTGTACAGCCGATGAAATTCTTAACATAATTTTATTCATTTTTTAGTGTATATAAACCAGAGCCAAAAATAACTATGTACAAATCAATTTGTGATTTATTTCTATGCACCATTTCTGTGCAGTCATTGTTTTGACTTCTGGGAAGAGAAGTAAAACATTTACAACTCTTTCACAATGTCTAAAAATTGACCAAGGTGAAAAACACATTTAAAAAGGTTTCAGAGCTGTAAACTGGTCGTCTCCAAACGGCCACTTTTGGAAACGCCTAAACGTACCCTTAGCAAAATGTTTAAAATACAATGTTTAGTTTTTTAGATTGTGATCAAATTCCGCAAGGTACCAGGTAAGGCTTCAAGCTATTGTCTGTTTTCTAGCTAAGATGCCGATCATACATACCGTATTTTCCGCACTATAGGGCGCACCGGGTTATAGGGCGCACCCCCAAAAAATTTTTGGTCCTATATCTTCCATAGATGAGGCGCTACAATGGGAACGTCGACAAAACAGTCAGATGATTCAGTCCAACTGATTACCTCCTTAACATTCCCAAAGCTTGCAAAGAAGCAAATACGTGTCCCAGACACGTGCGGATGCGGTGTCCGTACGATGTCACTCAAATGCATCGTTTCAAATATCATTCGGAAGGTTAAAGTTTTGGAATTCAAGAAATGCCAACCATTCCTTACTTTCTATTTTCTTTTTCGCTCGCAACTTTACTGTGCATATGACAATAAACACTTGGAATTGAGTTGAATTCACTCAACTCATCACAGCAACATCAAGATCGTTCTAAAACAAGATACCGGGAAAATATAAAGCCGCATAGCTCACCTAAGTTCTCACGTTCAATAATGATACGCAGTCATGGTCTTCTTACAACCGTGAGTAAAGTAAATCCAGGAGAGTAAATTATTTACAAATACAGACTAATAAAACATGTTTCTTTATGGCGTCGTTTAGCAAGCTTGCTATTCAGTCATCTTTTTCGGCCAATTGCAGGGTTTGTTTTGGCCCTCTAGCCAATCCGAGGCCCCGAATAACTTCAGCCAATAGCGATCGATTTAACGGATGATTGACACATCTTTTTTGCCGAATTGCTGGGTTTGTTTCGGCCCTCTAGCCTAGCCGAGGCTCCGAATAACTTCAGCCAATAGCGATCGATTTAACGGATGATTGACACATATTTTTCGGCCAATTGCAGGGTTTGTTTCGGCCCTCTAGCCAATCCGAGGCTCCGAATAACTTTAGCCAATAGCGATCGATTCAAATAATGATTGACACATTGGTTAGCCAATGAAACGCCGGCATATAAATCCCAGCATACACCACGGACTATTCCACGTTCGGGGGAAAATCGAGTAAGGCTGTTGCGTAAGTTGCGAGACCTTGCGATTTAATATTGAGCCATATATAAGGCGCACTGTATTATAAGGCGCATGGTCTCATCTCATTAGCCGTACCGCTTATCCTCAGTAGGGTCGCGGGGGGCTGGAGCCCATCCCAGCAATCATCGGGCAGTGGGCAGGGGACACCCTGAACTGGTTGCCAGCCAATCGCAGGGCACACGGGGACAGACAATTCACTCACTCATTCACACCTAGGGACAATTTGGACCGGCCAATTCACCTGAAATGCATGTCTTTGGAATGTGGGAGGAAACCGGAGTTCCCGGAGGAAACCCACGCAAGCACGGGGAGAACATACAAACTCCGCACAGGAAGTCTGGAGCTGGATTTGAACCCACGACAGGTTCCCATGAGATGAACTGTGCCGCACAAGCGCTAACCACTGCGACACCGTGCTGCCATGGCGCGCATGGTCAGTTTTTGAAAAAAATTAAGACTTTTAGGTGCGCCTTATAGTGCGGAAAATATGGTATTTAATTGTAAAAATAAAATAAAAAATTAGGGTGGAATACAAACTGTTTCTGTTTGGGAGTCTTCCCTTTACCAGAGACCAAAAATCGTCCATATTCTCCAAATGGTTCAAGAACAGTATTCAATCGATTTTGGATTTGGTCTTGGATTGGGATTTGAGGTGAATTTTACGGGAATGAGTTAAGAAATCAGTATTTTGAAACAGTCCTTCTCAATGTATTCTTGTCTGATCACCCGCCTTTAACTGTTATGCAATTGATGGGTAGAAGCTTTATCTTGTAGGTATAACCATGGTGGGTGAAGGTACTTCACCTCGGTCATGGTCTGTTATTCCCCTGATTTTTGCGTAACCTCTTCACAAGGATGAAAAACAAAACAATGACTTTTCATCCATTTGGATTATTTTGGTTCCTTTCATCACTGTGATGACAATGGACAATAGCATTGCAAAATCAACGTTTTAAAATAGCTAGCTCTTACACAAGACGTGTCAAACCGAGTTCTAATCCGATCGTCGTACATTTCGAAAAAGTATCAAAAAAAAAAAAATAAGTCTCCAGCTTGAACGAAAGGTTTGATATTTCATTATAAATGCGGTGTTTGTACGGGGGCTTGAAATCCGATCGTCGTACATTAAAAAAAAGAAAAAAAAAACAAGTCTCCAGCTCGATCGAAAGGTTTAATATTTCATTATAAATGCGGTGTTCGTACGGGGGCTTGAAATCCGATCGTCGTACATTTCGAAAAAGTATCAAAAAAAAAACAAATCTCCAGCTTGATCGAAAGGTTTGATATTTCATTATAAATGCGGTGTTTGTACGGGGGCTTGAAATCCGATCGTCGTACATTTCGAAAAAGTATAAAAAAAAAAATAAAAAAAAAGTCTCCAGCTCGATCGAAAGGTTTAATATTTCATTATAAATGCGGTGTTCGTACGGGGGCTTGAAATCCGATCGTCGTACATTTCGAAAAAGTATCAAAAAAAAAACAAATCTCCAGCTTGATCGAAAGGTTTGATATTTCATTATAAATGCGATGTTTGTACGGGGGCTTGAAATCCGATCGTCGTACATTTCGAAAAAGTATAAAAAAAAAAATAAAAAAAAAGTCTCCAGCTCGATCGAAAGGTTTAATATTTCATTATAAATGCGGTGTTTGTACGGGGGCTTGAAATCCGATCGTCGTACATTTCGAAAAAGTATCAAAAAAAAAACAAATCTCCAGCTCGATCGAAAGGTTTGATATTTCATTATAAATGCGGTGTTTGTACGGGGGCTTGAAATCCGATCGTCGTACATTTCGAAAAAGTATAAAAAAAAAAATAAAAAAAAAGTCTCCAGCTCGATCGAAAGGTTTAATATTTCATTATAAATGCGGTGTTCGTACGGGGGCTTGAAATCCGATCGTCGTACATTTCGAAAAAGTATCAAAAAAAAAACAAATCTCCAGCTCGATCGAAAGGTTTAATATTTCATTATAAATGCGGTGTTCGTACGGGGGCTTGAAATCCGATCGTCGTACATTTCGAAAAAGTATAAAAAAAAACCAAGTCTCCAGCTCGATCGAAAGGTTTGATATTTCATTATAAATGCGGTGTTTGTACGGGGGCTTGAAATCCGATCGTCGTACTTTTCGAAAAAGTATAAAAAAAAAAACAAGTCTCCAGCTCGATCGAAAGGTTTGATATTTCATTATAAATGCGGTGTTTGTACGGGGGCTTGAAATCCGATCGTCGTACTTTTCAAAAAAGTATAAAAAAAAAAACAAGTCTCCAGCTCGATCGAAAGGTTTGATATTTCATTATAAATACGGTGTTTGTACGGGGGCTTGAAATCCGATCGTCGTACATTTCGAAAAAGTACCAAAAAAAAAAAAAAAGTCTCCAGCTCGATCGAAAAGTTTGATATTTCATTATAAATGCGGTGTTTGTACGGGGGCTTGAAATCCGATCGTCGTACATTTCGAAAAAGTATCAAAAAAAAAAAAAAAGTCTCCAGCTTGATCAAAAGGTTTGATATTTCATTATAAATGCGGTGTTTGTACGGGGGCTTGAAATCCGATCGTCGTACATTTCGAAAAAGTATAAAAAAAAAAACAAGTCTCCAGCTCGATGGAAAGGTTTGATATTTCATTATAAATGCGGTGTTTGTACGGGGGCTTGAAATCCGATCGTCGTACATTTCGAAAAAGTATCAAAAAAAAAACAAATCTCCAGCTCGATCGAAAGGTTTGATATTTCATTATAAATGCGGTGTTTGTACGGGGGCTTGAAATCCGATCGTCGTACATTTCGAAAAAGTATAAAAAAAAAAATAAAAAAAAAGTCTCCAGCTCGATGGAAAGGTTTGATATTTTATTATAAATGCGGTGTTCGTACGGGGGCTTGAAATCCGATCGTCGTACATTTCGAAAAAGTATAAAAAAAAACCAAGTCTCCAGCTCGATGGAAAGGTTTGATATTTTATTATAAATGCGGTGTTCGTACGGGGGCTTGAAATCCGATCGTCGTACATTTCGAAAAAGAATCAAAAAAAAAAAAAACAAGTCTCCAGCTCGATCGAAAGGTTTGATATTTCATTATAAATGCGGTGTTCGTACGGGGGCTTGAAATCCGATCGTCGTACATTTCGAAAAAGTATCAAAAAAAAAAAAAAAGTCTCCGGCTTGATGGAAAGGTTTAATATTTCATTATAAATGCGGTGTTTGTACGGGGGCTTGAAATCCGATCGTCGTACATTTCGAAAAAGTATCAAAAAATAAAAACAAGTCTCCAGCTCGATCGAAAGGTTTGATATTTTATTATAAATGCGGTGTTCGTACGGGGGCTTGAAATCCGATCGGCATACATTTCGAAAAAGTATCAAAAAAAAAACAAGTCTCCAGCTCGATCGAAAAGTTTGATATTTCATTATAAATGCGGTGTTTGTACGGGGGCTTGAAATCCGATCGTCGTACATTTCGCAAAAGTATCAAAAAAAAAAAAAAGTCTCCAGCTCGATCGAAAAGTTTGATATTTCATTATAAATGCGGTGTTTGTACGGGGGCTTGAAATCCGATCGTCGTACATTTCGCAAAAGTATCCAAAAAAAAAAAAAAGTCTCCAGCTCGATCGAAAAGTTTGATATTTCATTATAAATGCGGTGTTTGTACGGGGGCTTGAAATCCGATCGTCGTACATTAAAAAAAGAAAAAAAAAACAAGTCTCCAGCTCGATCGAAAGGTTTGATATTTCATTATAAATGCGGTGTTCGTACGGGGGCTTGAAATCCGATCGTTGTACATTTCGAAAAAGTATCAAAAAAAAAAAAAAAAGTCTCCGGCTTGATGGAAAGGTTTAATATTTCATTATAAATGCGGTGTTTGTACGGGGGCTTGAAATCCGATCGTCATACATTTCGAAAAAGTATCAAAAAATAAAAACAAGTCTCCAGCTCGATCGAAAGGTTTGATATTTTATTATAAATGCGGTGTTTGTACGGGGGCTTGAAATCCAAAGTCGTACATTAAAAAAAAGAAAAAAAAAACAAGTCTCCAGCTCTATCGAAAGGTTTGATATTTCATTATAAATGCGGTGTTTGTACGGGGGCTTGAAATCCGATCGTCGTACATTTCGAAAAAGTATCAAAAAAAAAAAAAAAACAAGTCTCCAGCTCGATCGAAAGGTTTGATATTTTATTATAAATGCGGTGTTTGTACGGGGGCTTGAAATCCAAAGTCGTACATTAAAAAAAAGAAAAAAAAAACAAGTCTCCAGCTCTATCGAAAGGTTTGATATTTCATTATAAATGCGGTGTTTGTACGGGGGCTTGAAATCCGATCGTCGTACATTTCGAAAAAGTATCAAAAAAAAAAAAAAGTCTCCAGCTTGATCGAAAGGTTTGATATTTCATTATAAATGCGGTGTTTGTACGGGGGCTTGAAATCCGATCGTCGTACTTTTCGAAAAAGTATAAAAAAAAAAACAAGTCTCCAGCTCGATCGAAAGGTTTGATATTTCATTATAAATGCGGTGTTTGTACGGGGGCTTGAAATCCGATCGTCGTACTTTTCAAAAAAGTATAAAAAAAAAAACAAGTCTCCAGCTCGATCGAAAGGTTTGATATTTCATTATAAATACGGTGTTTGTACGGGGGCTTGAAATCCGATCGTCGTACATTTCGAAAAAGTACCAAAAAAAAAAAAAAAGTCTCCAGCTCGATCGAAAAGTTTGATATTTCATTATAAATGCGGTGTTTGTACGGGGGCTTGAAATCCGATCGTCGTACATTTCGAAAAAGTATCAAAAAAAAAAAAAAAGTCTCCAGCTTGATCAAAAGGTTTGATATTTCATTATAAATGCGGTGTTTGTACGGGGGCTTGAAATCCGATCGTCGTACATTTCGAAAAAGTATAAAAAAAAACCAAGTCTCCAGCTCGATCGAAAGGTTTGATATTTCATTATAAATGCGGTGTTTGTACGGGGGCTTGAAATCCGATCGTCGTACATTTCGAAAAAGTATAAAAAAAAAAACAAGTCTCCAGCTCGATGGAAAGGTTTGATATTTCATTATAAATGCGGTGTTTGTACGGGGGCTTGAAATCCGATCGTCGTACATTTCGAAAAAGTATCAAAAAAAAAACAAATCTCCAGCTCGATCGAAAGGTTTGATATTTCATTATAAATGCGGTGTTTGTACGGGGGCTTGAAATCCGATCGTCGTACATTTCGAAAAAGTATAAAAAAAAAAATAAAAAAAAAGTCTCCAGCTCGATGGAAAGGTTTGATATTTTATTATAAATGCGGTGTTCGTACGGGGGCTTGAAATCCGATCGTCGTACATTTCGAAAAAGTATAAAAAAAAACCAAGTCTCCAGCTCGATGGAAAGGTTTGATATTTTATTATAAATGCGGTGTTCGTACGGGGGCTTGAAATCCGATCGTCGTACATTTCGAAAAAGAATCAAAAAAAAAAAAAACAAGTCTCCAGCTCGATCGAAAGGTTTGATATTTCATTATAAATGCGGTGTTCGTACGGGGGCTTGAAATCCGATCGTCGTACATTTCGAAAAAGTATCAAAAAAAAAAAAAAAGTCTCCGGCTGGCTTGATGGAAAGGTTTAATATTTCATTATAAATGCGGTGTTTGTACGGGGGCTTGAAATCCGATCGTCGTACATTTCGAAAAAGTATCAAAAAATAAAAACAAGTCTCCAGCTCGATCGAAAGGTTTGATATTTTATTATAAATGCGGTGTTCGTACGGGGGCTTGAAATCCGATCGGCATACATTTCGAAAAAGTATCAAAAAAAAAACAAGTCTCCAGCTCGATCGAAAAGTTTGATATTTCATTATAAATGCGGTGTTTGTACGGGGGCTTGAAATCCGATCGTCGTACATTTCGCAAAAGTATCAAAAAAAAAAAAAAGTCTCCAGCTCGATCGAAAAGTTTGATATTTCATTATAAATGCGGTGTTTGTACGGGGGCTTGAAATCCGATCGTCGTACATTTCGCAAAAGTATCCAAAAAAAAAAAAAAGTCTCCAGCTCGATCGAAAAGTTTGATATTTCATTATAAATGCGGTGTTTGTACGGGGGCTTGAAATCCGATCGTCGTACATTAAAAAAAGAAAAAAAAAACAAGTCTCCAGCTCGATCGAAAGGTTTGATATTTCATTATAAATGCGGTGTTCGTACGGGGGCTTGAAATCCGATCGTTGTACATTTCGAAAAAGTATCAAAAAAAAAAAAAAAAGTCTCCGGCTTGATGGAAAGGTTTAATATTTCATTATAAATGCGGTGTTTGTACGGGGGCTTGAAATCCGATCGTCATACATTTCGAAAAAGTATCAAAAAATAAAAACAAGTCTCCAGCTCGATCGAAAGGTTTGATATTTTATTATAAATGCGGTGTTTGTACGGGGGCTTGAAATCCAAAGTCGTACATTAAAAAAAAGAAAAAAAAAACAAGTCTCCAGCTCTATCGAAAGGTTTGATATTTCATTATAAATGCGGTGTTTGTACGGGGGCTTGAAATCCGATCGTCGTACATTTCGAAAAAGTATCAAAAAAAAAAAAAAAACAAGTCTCCAGCTCGATCGAAAGGTTTGATATTTCATTATAAATGCGGTGTTTGTACGGGGGCTTGAAATCCGATCGGCATACATTTCGAAAAAGTATCAAAAAAAAAACAAGTCTCCAGCTCGATCGAAAGGTTTGATATTTTATTATAAATGCGGTTTTTGTACGGGTGCTTGAAATCCGATCGTCGTACATTAAAAAAAAGAAAAAAAAACAAGTTTCCAGCTCGATCGAAAGGTTTGATATTTCATTATAAAAGCGGTGTTTGTACGGGGGCTTGAAATCCGATCGTCGTACATTTCGAAAAAGTATCAAAAAAAAAAACAAGTCTCCAGCTCGATCGAAAGGTTTGATATTTCATTATAAAAGCGGTGTTTGTACGGGGGCTTGAAATCCGATCGTCGTACATTTCGAAAAAGTATCAAAAAAAAAAACAAGTCTCCAGCTCGATCGAAAGGTTTGATATTTCATTATAAATGCGGTGTTTGTACGGGGGCTTGAAATCCGATCGTCGTACATTAAAAAAGAAGAAAAAAAAAACAAGTCTCCAGCTCGATCGAAAGGTTTGATATTTCATTAAAAATGCGGTGTTCGTACGGGGGCTTGAAATCCTTGAAAATTCTTGAATTTGGGTGAAGGCAGTATCTGAAACACATGCGAAAAAGTTAGCAGACAATTCTAAAAAGTTAGCCTGCCCAGCCATAAAGTTGCCATTTTTCACAACTTCTCATCGCAAAAAAAAAAAATATTGTTGCAAACTATTAGGGATTGATCGTCAAAATAAATAACAGAACAACACTTTAAAATTAAGTTCATTATAGGGCGGCAGTAGCTCAGGAGGTAGAGCGCTCGTCTTGGGATCAAGAGATCGCAGTTCGAATCCCGGCTCCTCCGTGTTACCTGTCGAAGTGTCCTTGGGTAAGACACTGAACCCCAAATATTTTGACTTGAAAAGCGCTATAGAAATGCATATCATTTCATTTCATTTCATAAATCTACCTATAACATCCATTGCTCGTATAGGACATGGCTGTTTTTCATCTGCCATCAGTATGTATCTGTATTGACTCATTTTCATTCATGCGATGTTTGCGTTGCGTCGACCGCTACAAGCCACGTGAACTCCTCTTTCCACCATGCTTTTAATGTGCGTTTACCTTTTGTAGCGTCATCAATTTTGTTTAGCTTCTTTTGAATCTTTCTTCTGGGGCTGAGGTTTTGGCTTGATTCCTCAACACTTCTCCATGCGATGTTTGCGTTGCGTCGTCTCATTTCTGACTCTTTTTGGGAGATTGATTCAGAGGAGGGGATTCCCAGCCCCCTCGCTCAACCCAACTGAGGTGTTGGGAGTCATTAGGTGACCAAAGCCCCGAATTCCAAACCCTAACGCTGAACGCCAAGCAGGGAGGCAACGGGTACCAATGTTTAAGTCTTAGGTATGACTCGGCCGAGGCTTGAACCAGAAACCCCAATGCCACCTTTACGTTTTGAAGCGTCATCATTTTTTTTTAGCTTCTTTTGAATTTTTCTTCTGCTGGGGCTGAGGTTTTGGCTGGATTGCTCACCACTTATCGATTTTTCTTGTGTTCTCTGGAAAATGATATGCAAATGCACGACCTTATAACGCTCGGGTAAGTCCGGAAGCATAATTATTCGATGCAGGCTTCTGATTGGCTGCCGAGTATACTGGAATGCAAAAATGCCAATGAGAGCGTCACTGCTCCCTAGTGTCGTGGAGGTCCAATTGCATTTTAATCTTTGGAAAGTAAGACTTTTTAAAAAAAGTTCCCTGAGGTTAAACGCCTCTGCACCCCTGCAGGGGGGCCTGCCCCACTATTTGAGAACCACTTGCCTAAACCAACACCTTCATCCTCACTTATTTTATAGCTCAGGGCCTTCAGAGCTGATTGTGAAGGCCATCAGTTTGATTTTTGACCCTGGCAACAGGTACCGTAAAATCGGGACTATAGAGCACACCTGATTATAAGCCACACCCACCACTTTTTAAGTGATTTGCCACTTTTGCACTTACACAAGCCGCACCTCTGTACAAGCCGCGTGCGCACAATCACAAGTTCAACCCAGACCAGGCTGTAAGTACCACGAATGTGGGGGATTTTGTAGCGGTTTATTGTTCTATATTCTTTATCAATTATCCATTATCCCTTATCGGTCAAATCATAATACACTACAAAGTCAAGAGGCCGAGACACTTGCTCCCAACCAAGAGGCTGAGAATGTAACTAAATAGATGGTAAACAATCTTAGAACCACAATCAGCATCATGAATGGAAGATGATACCCGTAATTAACGTATGATGCAGACTTGTAAAGTCCGGGTCCCGTTGAAAGTAATCCAAGGAAACGAAATGTATATTTCCAAAGTTAAGGGTGGGAAAAATATATATATTCACTATTGTCCGCTGCGACGACAGACAGATCTACCGGTAACTCCGCTTTACCCCGCTTCCCATCAGCCCGCGTTTGCTCCGCCCCTTCTTTTTGATTCGCCCGTAGAACACATAACAGAATAAATCTCTGAAATAAATACATTACAAAAATATACGGTTGCAAATACATGTTATGCACGGTTACACATATTTAGGAAGAAAGACGGTACACCGAGAGAATTTTCAAAGCTTTAATAATAATAATATAACTTTCGTCCCAAACCGTGACTGTGACAGGTAGCAAGACGCTACTAGTAACACGCTGGCAATGCATCAAACGTGTCTTTCAAAAGAAAGCATCCTGTAATTGTGAAATTCACGGTAGATCGTCCTCAACTTCCTTCTCATAACTATCGCCATCAAGGGCGTCTTCCTCATTTTCGGAACGTCCCTTTCCTTTACAGACAATGTATGCAAACTTAGAGGTTGCAGTCTTCCTCGGCGCATATATTCCACCGGTCTAAACCTTACCTTTTGTACTTGAGCGCCGCTGGTGGCCGTTAGAAAAATGACATAAATTGGCCGCTTCACTATATAGGCCGCAGGGCTGAACATTTGGGAAAAAAGTAGCGGCTTATAGTCCGGAATTTACAGTAATCACCTAAATGTGGTTGGTTAAATGCTCAAATATGAAGGCACGCATCTGAAAGCAATAAAAGGAAACAAGACAGAAAATTTGGAATGATTTACCAAGTATTATTGGTCAAAACATAACATCACAGGATTCAGATATCTTTGAGGTCAGCAGAGAAGGCTTTGCAGGCCCTGACATCCCGACACTGAATGAAAACCCCAAAAGAGTCAAATCAATCCAAGAAATTGGGGGCAGGCTCATAGAAGCAGTTCTTTATTTGCACTTAGCAAGTGCTAGCATCTGAGGCTTGACAACGTGGTGCTAGTCCATGTTGCAATTACACCTGAGAGCGAAAAGCATGACCGCGCAAACACACCAAAACACGGACTTGGACACAACACACAAATACCCAAACGGAGGCAACCACAAAAAAAAACTTCAGTTCTTGCCGGTTCAAATATTGACTGTATTTTCAGGAGCATAGGACGCACTGTGTTAAAGGCACAGTCTCGATTTCTGTATTAAACTACACAGGGCGCACGGCATAATCGGGGGTGGCTGCCACGTAACAACAACGCAGACAAGCATACAAGTGTATGTATTTTGAAATATATTTAGGTATTGATGACTAAGTAAAGGGTCGATAATCCATTCTTTTTATTAGAAGTTTTTGTGTCACCATAGTCCTGGTCCGGATAGAAAACTGACACCGTTTCATGAAACGAAAGCACCAAGACCATAAGGAAAACTTTTGCTAGATACACATTAGCGTTTGCATAGAATAGAATAGAATAGAATATACCTTTATTGTCATCGTCACAAAATGGGTTGAACATATTGTGACAACGAAATTGGACGTGGCACTCCAGGTTCACATTTAACAGTGAGGATAGAAGAAAACAAAGAAGATAAAGGAACAAATAGAATAGAATAGAATAGGTGTGAATGAGCGAGTGAGTTGTCTGTCCCTGTGTGCCCTGCGATTGGCTGGCAACCAGTTCAGGGTGTCCCCTGCCCACTGCCCGGAGATGGCTGGCATGGGCTCCAGCCCCCCCGCGACCCTAATAAGGATAAGCGGTACAGCTAATGAGATGAGATGAGAATAGAATATACCTTTATTGTCATTGTTTCCAATATAAAAACTGAGCGGGCTAATCTAACAAAAAAAAAAACTAAAAGTTGAGTAAAGTCAGTAGAGTTTTTCGAGAACCGGCTTCTTCGGCTCAGCTCACTAAAAGTAACCGGCTCTTTCGGGTCCTAAAATGCCTCCCGGACACTTCCTGTTAGGATTCCACGTGTCCCACTGGGAGAAGGGCCCCACGGACCACCCAGAACCTTCTTCTGGTTTGCCTGGAAACGTCTCTGGACTCCTTCGAAAGTCCTCGGGGATGTAGCTTGGGAGGGGGGCCGGTAAAGCTGCTGCCTCTGTAACTTTAAAAATTAACAAGTGGACTGTGATAAAAATCCTACCGAGAAGACTTCTCATTTCGAGGGTCTGCGATGAAGCTCCGGTGAGCATCTTTACCACATGTTCTCGAGCGGTGCAAAGCATGCTGGGAGAAACCTTTCTGCTTCATAAACAGATGCCTACTGCTCCGACTGGAAGCCATCACTCGCCTTGGCGGATGGCCAGGATGCCATATGTGAGGCCTCTTCTGCATGCTAGCATAAGCTTTCTTTTCTTTTTTCTGGCTTTTTTCTGAATTTTTCCTTCTTTTTTCTCTTCCTTTTTTTCACTACTTGTTCATTTTGGTATTTTTTTCTTTCTTGTTCTATTACCCCATTCTTTAAGTCATTTTGTGCGTAATTTTACATAATATTTGGTCATATAGGGATGAAAGAAGTAAAAACAACCTGAAGAGCCGTTTAGGACCCGAAAGAGCCTGTTCCATTTTAGTGAGCCGAGCCAAAGAAGCCGGTTCTCGAAAAACTCTACTGACTAGACTCAACTTTGTTCTACCGCATTTAGAACACAGCGTCAGGGGAACCCGTGTATTTTTACCTTCATGCACTGTAACTTTTACTTAATTTCCGGTGGTTAGTGCGTGTGCGGCACAGTTCTGAGGTCATGGGTTCAAATCCAGCCACCAACCTTCCTGTGCGGAGTTTGCATGTTCTCCCCGTGCTTTCGTCCCGAATTACGACCTGTTTTGATCTCGACCACGTCTGTTCTCCTCTCCTGGTTTTCGACTTTTTCCGTTCCTTTTAGTGAGCCGAGCCGAAGAAGCCGGTTCTCCACCAACTCTACTAACTTTACTCAACTTCGTTCTACTTCGACTCGACTTCAAAATACCGCATTTAGAACACAGCGTCAGGGGAACCCGTGTATTTTTACCTTCATGCACTGTGACTTTTACTTAATTTCCGGTGGTTAGCTCGTGTGCGGCACAGTTCTGAGGTCGTGGGTTCAAATCCAGCCACCAACCTTCCTGTGCGGAGTTTGCATGTTCTCCCCGTGTTTTTGTCCCGAATTACGACCTGTTTTGATCTCGACCAAGGCTGTTCTCCTCTCCTGGTTTTCGACTTTTTCCGTTCCCGACACCGTCATCCCTCGCCACAGAAGTCTGAGCTACCTACTCCCTGCGACCGGCGATCTCAGAATTATGTCTGTGCTCCTTTTCCTTCTCCCCAATAAAACTGTGAGTAACGTTACGCGAGTGGGTCCTGTTTCCTGTTCTGGACTGGAGAAATTCATGTTTTTTTTTTTTGGTACAAATATATTTTAGGGCAGCACGGCGGCGCAGTGGTTAGCACGTGTGCGGCAGAGTTCTGAGGTCCTGAGATCGAACCTTCCTGTGTGGAGTTTGCATGTTCTCCCCGTTCTTGCGTGGGTTTCCTCCGGGTAATCCGGTTTCCTCCCACGTTCCAAAAACATCAGGTTAATTGGCCGGTCCACATTGTCCCTAGGTGTAAATGAGCGAGCGAATTGTCTGTCCCTGTGTCCCCTGCGACTGTCTGGTAACCAGTTCAGGGTGTCCCCTGCCCACTGCCCGGAGATAGCTGGGATGGGCTCCAGCACTCCCGTGACCCTTTTGAGTATAAGGGGTGCAGAAAATGGATGGCTGGATAAGAGCAAAATAATATGCGACTGGCTGGCAACCAGTTCAGGGTGTCCCCTGCCCACTGCCCGGAGATAGCTGGGATGGGCTCCAGCACTCCCGTGACCCTTTTGAGTATAAGGGGTGCAGAAAATGGATGGCTGGATAAGAGCAAAATAATATGCGACTGGCTGGCAACCAGTTCAGGGTGTCCCCTGCCCACTGCCCGGAGATAGCTGGGATGGGCTCCAGCACTCCCGTGACCCTTTTGAGTATAAGGGGTGCAGAAAATGGATGGCTGGATGGATGGATAAGAGCAAAATAATATGCGACTGGCTGGCAACCAGTTTAGGGTGTCCCCTGCCCACTGCCCGGAGATAGCTGGGATGGGCTCCAGCACTCCCGTGACCCTTTTGAGTATATGGGGTGCAGAAAATGGATGGCTGGGTGGATGGATAAGAGCAAAATAATATGCGACTGGCTGGCAACCAGTTCAGGGTGTCCCCTGCCCACTGCCCGGAGATAGCTGGGATGGGCTCCAGCACTCCCGTGACCCTTTTGAGTATAAGGGGTGCAGAAAATGGATGGCTGGATGGATGGATAAGAGCAAAATAATATGCGACTGGCTGGCAACCAGTTCAGGGTGTCCCCTACCCACTGCCCGAAGATAGCTGGGATGGGCTCCAGCACTCCCGTGACCCTTTTGAGTATATGGGGTGCAGAAAATGGATGGCTGGATGGATGGATAAGAGCAAAATAATATGCGACTGGCTGGCAACCAGTTCAGGGTGTCCCCTGCCCACTGCCCAGAGATAGCTGGGATGGGCTCCAGCACTCCCGTGACCCTTTTGAGTATAAGGGGTGCAGAAAATGGATGGCTGGATGGATGGATAAGAGCAAAATAATATGCGACTGGCTGGCAACCAGTTTAGGGTGTCCCCTGCCCACTGCCCGGAGATAGCTGGGATGGGCTCCAGCACTCCCGTGACCCTTTTGAGTATAAGGGGTGCAGAAAATGGATGGCTGGATGGATGGATAAGAGCAAAATAATATGCGACTGGCTGGCAACCAGTTCAGGGTGTCCCCTGCCCACTGCCCGGAGATAGCTGGGATGGGCTCTAGCAATCCCGCGGCCCTACTGAGGATAAGCGGTGCAGATAATGGTTGGATGGATGGATAACTACCTCATTACATAAGCCGCACAATCGAAAACTCGGCTCATAATCTGAATTTTACGGGAGTACATTGTTTATTACGGGATTACGGTGCCCCACCCCCCCACTTGACTCACAAACCGAGTTTCATAACGAAACCAATGACGTCAAGATTTCGGGGTACGCTGTTAAAGTCGCACCGCTTTGAGGCTTGAACGGAGAAAAAAAAGAGCCAGGATCATAAATCATCCGGCTTTGTGAAATTTGACCTCTCATTCGCGCCTTCTCGCTCTTCGGCTCTCCGAAATCTCTCTTCCCCCTCCTTCTGACCACATTTTCAAAGCATTAGCAAGAAGCTTGCCAGCTACACGTCGGCGAAGCCATCAATTGCTTGAAGTGATGAGTTTGGCGTTTTTGCCCGCTTTCTGTGTGCCTTGACTCGTGTCGGAGACGGGTGGTAAAGTAGTTTGCATGTTTTGCTGTGTTTGAAATGACGTCTGCCCGGATGCCCGTAGAACGAAAGATTTTTTTCAAATGAAACGTTTGCTTGATTCCGATTTCAAAATCTTTGTTCGGTTTGGGAATTTCGAAAGTTCGTTTGGCAATTTGCATACTCGGCAGCCAATCAGAAGCCTGCATCGAATAACTTCCTGCTTTCGGACTTTCCCGGGCCTTATAAGGTCGTGCATTTCCATATCATTTTGCAAAGTAGACGCACAGAGAACACAAGAAAAATGGAGAAGTGGTTAGGAATCAGGCCAAAACCTCAGCCCCAGAAGAAAGATTCAAAAGAAGCGAACAAAATTGATGACGCTACAAAAGGTAAATGTACATTAAAAGCTAGGTGGAAAAAGGAGTTCACGTGGCTTCTAGCAAACATTGCATGAATGAAGATGAGTCAATACTGGTACATATTCCGATTTTGACATCTTCATTCAGTTTGGAAATTTCCGAATTTCGGGTCGTTTGGCAATATGCATACTCGGCAGCCAATCAGAAGCCTGCATCGAATAACTTCATGCTTCCAGACTTTCCCGAGCATTATAAGGTCATGCATTTCCAAAGTAGACGCACAGAGAACACAAAAAAAATGGAGAAGTGTTGAGGAATCAAGCCAAAACCTCAGCCCCTGAAGAAAGATTCAAAAGAAGCTAAACAAAATTGATGACGCTACAAAAGGTAAACGTACATTAAATATTCTCTCCAGTTTTTGTTCCTGTCTAGTTTGTCCTGTTTAATTTCCATATCCTGTTTCAATATCAATCCCGTCTGTCCGGTATCGGACAATTGGTATCGATCTCGTCGGCCTCTGGCTTCCCATCACTCCACGCCAGGCCGCTGCCTAACGTGCATGACTCCCCATTTCCCATAAATAAACGTCACGCATTTGGGTCCTGATCCAGTTCTGGTTCTTGACATTTAGTTCTATCTAGAAGTAGTGAGTAACTGTAACTAATGAATTTTTAAATAACGTCCTCAGTATTATACCAGGAGAGAATGACGTTGCCCTTGTCAAAATACAGCATTAATAGTCATAATAGAATTTATAGTCCTATTTAATATCGGTTTCCAGTTTTTGTTCCCGTCTATTTTTGTCCTGTTTATTATTCTTTCCAGTTTTCGTTCCCGTCTGTCCTGTTTAATTTCGATATCCTGTTTCAATATCAATCCTGTCCCGTCCCGTCCTGTCCGGTATCGACCCCATCTGTCTGATATCTACTCGGGCAATTGTACTATGAGTATTTTTTAATATATTATGCCAGGAGAGAATGACGTCCTTGTCAAAATACATGAATAGTAGTGAGTAATACATCAAATGTGACGCAGTCAGGGTTCTGGTTTGCCCGCGTCCCTGCATCCTAGACCCTTCATTTTTGCTGGGGACACATTGTGTCAAATCAACGTGCGTCCCCGGGACGCAACTTTTTGGACACCAAATTGTCATTATTACCCGATTACTTTGTTTTTTACAAAGATTTATAGCACTCCAAACTTTTCGTCAGGCAGATCCGCTATTGTTGTTTTGGTCTCGCGGTCCGAGTTTTCGTCCGCACGCCGATCTCGGCAAAAGAGATCTCGTCGCTTGGAGACGACGTCATTGTTGTGGTACTCGTCGTCGAGTGAAGGTTAAGTATGCATACCTGTCACCCTGTACGTTTTTGCAGTACAAAGTACGTTTATTATGCGTTTTAAGACTTGTACCACGTACAAGAAAATCTGTATCGAAAAAAGCAAATTTGTCAATTATGGGTACCATGCGGAATACATCGACTATCACGAAACGGCAAATCAATCAAGTCAAACGAGTTCGAGTTGTGAACCGGCTTTTTCGGCTCAACTCATTAAAGTGAGCCGGCTCTCAAACGGCTCACTTGCTTCGATAATAATAATAATAATAATAATAATTTCCTTGTATTGTCATTCTGTGTAACAATGTACACAGAACGAAATGTCGATTACACCTGACCCGTTGTAGCGAGCCGATGCAGCCGCAGCCAACAGAGGGCGCCGCCGACCACTTTTTAAGTCTTAGGAATGACTCGGCCGGGGCGCGAACCAGCGACCTCCCAGTCTCAAAGCGGGCGCCTTACCATCTAGGCTACTGAGCTGGATGCATTATGTTACGATTTATTATGTTGTATAGAGAAGTTAAGAAAAAATATAAAAGGAGAAAATGAAAAAAGACAGGTTTGTGGTTATCCCTTTAATCGGTATATTACCAAAAATAATTTAATGAGGAAAATGAATAAATAATTTGAATAAGAAAATGTATTATTCTACTTAATTCTATTTGCATGTATTTTTTCCTTCTACAGTAAACGTCCAAGCTACTTTTTGAACTTTTTTAATAGTAAACCTCATTCATGTCGAGCAAGACAGTTAGTATTGGGTGAAAATTGACACAAAATTGGTAATTTCTTCAGTGTCAGTTATAAGTCGAAACATAATGCCGAAAGTGATAACAACGGCAATCATTCCGGCACGAAAAAACGGCGGAAAAATTCTTCGGTAGATCGCGGAGGCAAGGAAAACACGCGTGTTGAAGCAAACGATTCGACGAAAGAAAATAAACAAAAGAATACTAGCAAGAAAATGACTTTTCTGCCAAAATGGACTCAATCATATTCCTGGTACCGCTATGAGGAGGATGATAATGGATTGGACCTTGAGAAGGCATTACAACTCCAAACCGCGAAGAATATATGAACTGAAAAATTTGAAGTGATAACTGATTTGTATTACCAATAAACTGTGATGATTAAAACTGAATGAATATATAGATTTTTATTATATATTTGGCGCCGATTTACAATTTCAACCCCGATAACACCCAATTTTGGGGAGTCATAAATCTCTGTTGGGACCTATAGATTTTTCAGCATGCGGGTCCCCGGGGCCCATCACTTTTCACAGCTCAAATCAGATCAATCACGAATGTTGTTTACTGTGGTTAACACAGTACAAAACGGCATCATAGACAAAACGTTTTCCATAACAATAAAAGGAAAAGAACAAGATGAACGAAACAGTTTGATCCGAAAATGTTTGCACGTCGAGCACGGAGAAATCCCCGACCGCACCACTGAGTCATAACATTGCTACGTTTTTAATGAGGAATTTATTGGAATAGTCTTTTTACAGGAGTTCAGACTGTACTCCAGTTCAGAGTGGCGGTCCAAGGTCCGGCCCGGGGGCCGGTTACGGCCCGTGATCGATGTTCCCTGTAGTTTTCCAGTTGGCGAGCAACGCTTGAAACAACAGTGAGCGACGGCAATCCCAAGTGTGGCAACTAACTTATTATTAAAAACTTGTCATCAAGTTACATTTTGCCGAGTTTCCGGGAATGCAAAATTTTTTTTCACTTTTGAATGAATTGACTCATGTACGGTTGCAAAGGCTGCAGGCTCACAAACGTCATTTGTTTTTACAATTCTTTCACAAGATTTCCATTTTTTTTTAATTCTGGTATCTTTTGTCGCATGATACTAACATTTTGGGGGGATTATTTAGTCGGTTGCACGATACACAACTGTATTTAATTACATTTTTTAGTGGAATTGTTAGCAACAAGATTGACTTGGTAGAATTGGAAATGATTTGAATGCAGCATAAACTTTTTCTTATTTTTTCCTGTTTTTTTTCTATATTTTTAAATTCCTTTTTAAAAAAAATTCTCATTGTTTATTTTTTCCGAGCTGTTACTTTTTTCTTACTTTTTTTGTTCTCTATCACCCTTTTCTTCCCTTTATTTGCTTCTTTCTTTTCTTCTGGCTTTTTTTCTGAATTCTTCCTGCTCTTTTTTCCTCCTTTTCTCTCCTTTTGTTTTGTTTTTTTCTCAGCTTTTCACTACTTTTTCATTTTGGTATTTTTTTCTTTTTTGTTCTATTTCCCCTTTCCTTTAAGTCATTTTGTGCATCATTTTACATCACATTTGGTCATATAGGGATGAAAGAAGCCAAAACAACCTGAAGAGCCGTTTGGGACCCGAAAGAGCCGGTTCCTTTTAGTGAGCCGAGCCGAAGAAGCCGGTTCTCGAAAAACTCTACTGTCTTTACTCAACTTCGTTCTACTTCGACCTGGACTTCAAAATACCGCATTTAGAACACAGTGTCAGGGGAACCCGCGTATTTTGACCTTCATGCGCTGTAACTTTGACTTAATTGGCTTCTTAATTAGCAATTTCGAGCCCTGATTTTTGTGCGCTGGCTAGATTTTCTTGTGCGCTGAAAAGCTCTGGGTGGTGCGCAATTACCTTCTTTTGTTGTAACTTCTTTTTTTCCTTTTCTCTCTTTCTCTCTCTCTTTCTTGCTTTCCCTTTCTCTTTCTCCCATTCTCTCTGTATCTCTTTCTCCTCTTCTCTTTTTTCTTCTTCTCTCTTTCTATTCCTCTTTCGATGACTTTCTCTTTTTTCACCCTCTCTCTTTTTTTTCTCGTTTTATCTCTTGTTTCTCTCTCTCTCTCTCTCTCTCTCTCTCTCTCTCTCTCTCTTCCTCCCCTTTTCTCTCACTCTCTGTGTCTCTCTTTTTTTTCTTTGTTTCTCTGTCTATTTCTCCCTCTGTGTCTTTTTACCTTCTTTTGCTCTCTTCCCTTTTCTCTCTCTTTTCTCTCTCTTTTCTCTCTCTTTTCTCTCTCTTTTCTCTCTCTTTTCTCTCTCTTTTCTCTCTCTTTCTCCCCTTCCCTCTTTCTCTCCTTCTCTTTTGTCTCCTCTCATTCTCTCTTTTTATATCTCGTTGGATTTGTTTCTCCCTCTTTCTTTAACCCTCTTTCTTTTTTTCTCGTTTTATCTCTTTTGTTTCTCAAGTTCTCACTCTCTCTCGCTTGTTCTCTTTTTCTTTGTCCCACCTTCTCTCTATTTCTTTCCCTCTCTTTCTCTTATTTCTTTTTCTCTCCCTTTACCTTCTTTGTTTCAATGTCTATTTCTCCCTCTGTGTCTTTTTACCTTCTTTTGCTCTCTTCCTTTTTTCCTTTTCTCTCCCTTTCTCCCCTTCCCTCTTTCTCTCCTTCTCTTTTGTCTCCTCTCATTCTCTCTTTTTATTTTTCGTTGGATTTGTTTCTCCCTCTTTCTTTAACCCTCTTTCTTTTTTACTCGTTTTATCTCTTTTGTTTCTCAAGTTCTCACTCTCTCTCTCTCTTGTTCTCTTTTTCCTTGTCCCACCTTCTCTCTTTTTCTTTCCCTCTCTTTCTCTTATTTCTTTTTCTCTCTTTTTCTTTCTCTCAAATCTACTAGTCCCCGGCCCTTGAGAGGATGTTTGTCTTTCTATCGAGTTAAAATGAGTTTGAAAAAAACTGAATTATACATATATACATATATTTTCATGTATATGTATGATACACACTGTCCCTTTAAGCGGAGCACCAGCTGATTTATTTGATTTACCAGTATTTCATTTATTCGGAAAGTACTATTTCCTGCTTTGTTTTTACCTAAGAGTATGAAGTACCGAGTGAGTTCTACCATGTACTTTGATAAGTACTGGGCAACATGGCACCGCTGTTTTTACGGTTTCTATTTTGCTTGGAGGGGCAATTTTATTTGCCCCCCTCCCCGTCATTTTCTTGCACGGGGCCCCTCCTGGTCACACAGCTGTGTGGAGTACAAACACAACACGGCTGCTTGGGCCAGGTTGCCGAGGCAACCGAGACCACAACCAGGTACACGGTCCATTATGGAGTATTATACCCAGGAGGGTGGGCGAGTATATGGAGTCGGGGCCGGATTGGGGTCCAAAATGTAGACAAGGGGTGCAGAAAATGGATGGCTGGATGGGTGGATTAGAGCAAAATAATATGCGACTGGCTGGCAACCAGTTCAGGGTGTCCCCTGCCCACTGCCCGGAGATAGCTGGGATGGGCTCCAGCACTCCCGTGACCCTTTTGAGTATAAGGGTTGCAGAAAATGGATGGCTTGATGGATGGATAAGAGCAAAATAATATGCGACTGGCTGGCAACCAGTTCAGGGTGTCCCCTGCCCACGGCACGGAGATAGCTGGGATGGGCTCCAGCACTCCCGTGACCCTTTTGAGTATAAGGGTTGCAGAAAATGGATGGCTTGATGGATGGATTAGAGCAAAATAATATGCGACTGGCTGGCAACCAGTTCAGGGTGTCCCCTGCCCACTGCCCGGAGATAGCTGGGATGGGCTCCAGCACTCCCGTGACCCTTTTGAGTATAAGGGTTGCAGAAAATGGATGGCTTGATGGATGGATAAGAGCAAAATAATATGCGACTGGCTGGCAACCAGTTCAGGGTGTCCCCTGCCCACGGCACGGAGATAGCTGGGATGGGCTCCAGCACTCCCGTGACCCTTTTGAGTATAAGGGTTGCAGAAAATGGATGGCTTGATGGATGGATTAGAGCAAAATAATATGCGACTGGCTGGCAACCAGTTCAGGGTGTCCCCTGCCCACTGCCCGGAGATAGCTGGGATGGGCTCCAGCACTCCCGTGACCCTTTTGAGTATAAGGGTTGCAGAAAATGGATGGCTTGATGGATGGATAAGAGCAAAATAATATGCGACTGGCTGGCAACCAGTTCAGGGTGTCCCCTGCCCACGGCACGGAGATAGCTGGGATGGGCTCCAGCACTCCCGTGACCCTTTTGAGTATAAGGGTTGCAGAAAATGGATGGCTTGATGGATGGATTAGAGCAAAATAATATGCGACTGGCTGGCAACCAGTTCAGGGTGTCCCCTGCCCACTGCCCGGAGATAGCTGGGATGGGCTCCAGCACTCCCGTGACCCTTTTGAGTATAAGGGTTGCAGAAAATGGATGGCTTGATGGATGGATAAGAGCAAAATAATATGCGACTGGCTGGCAACCAGTTCAGGGTGTCCCCTGCCCACGGCACGGAGATAGCTGGGATGGGCTCCAGCACTCCCGTGACCCTTTTGAGTATAAGGGTTGCAGAAAATGGATGGCTGGATGGATGGATTAGAGCAAAATAATATGCGACTGGCTGGCAACCAGTTCAGGGTGTCCCCTACCCACTGCCCAGAGATGGCTGGGATGGGCTCCAGCACTCCCGTGACCCTTTTGAGTATATGGGGTGCAGAAAATGGATGGCTGGATGGATGGATAAGAGCAAAATAATATGCGACTGGCTGGCAACCAGTTCAGGGTGTCCCCTGCCCACTGCCCAGGGATAGCTGGGATGGGCTCCAGCACTCCTGTGACCCTTTTGAGTATAAGGGTTGCAGAAAATGGATGGCTGGATGGATGGATAAGAGCAAAATAATATGCGACTGGCTGGCAACCAGTTCAGGGTGTCCCCTGCCCACTGCCCAGGGATAGCTGGGATGGGCTCCAGCACTCCTGTGACCCTTTTGAGTATAAGGGTTGCAGAAAATGGATGGCTTGATGGATGGATAAGAGCAAAATAATATGCGACTGGCTGGCAACCAGTTCAGGGTGTCCCCTACCCACTGCCCGGAGATAGCTGGGATGGGCTCCAGCACTCCCGTGACCCTTTTGAGTATAAGGGTTGCAGAAAATGGATGGCTGGATGGATGGATTAGAGCAAAATAATATGCGACTGGCTGGCAACCAGTTCAGGGTGTCCCCTACCCACTGCCCAGAGATATCTGGGATGGGCTCCAGCACTCCCGTGACCCTTTTGAGTATAAGGGTTGCAGAAAATGGATGGCTGGATGGATGGATAAGAGCAAAATAATATGCGACTTGCTGGCAACCAGTTCAGGGTGTCCCCTGCCCACTGCCCGAAGATAGCTGGGATGGGCTCCAGCACTCCCGTGACCCTTTTGAGTATAAGGGTTGCAGAAAATGGATGGCTGGATGGATGGATAAGAGCAAAATAATATGCGACTGGCTGGCAACCAGTTCAGGGTGTCCCCTGCCCACTGCCCGAAGATAGCTGGGATGGGCTCCAGCACTCCCATGACCCTTTTGAGTATAAGGGTTGCAGAAAATGGATGGCTGGATTAGAGCAAAATAATATGCGACTGGCTGGCAACCAGTTCAGGGTGTCCCCTGCCCACTGCCCGAAGATAGCTGGGATGGGCTCCAGCACTCCCGTGACCCTTTTGAGTATAAGGGTTGCAGAAAATGGATGGCTGGATGGATGGATAAGAGCAAAATAATATGCGACTGGCTGGCAACCAGTTCAGGGTGTCCCCTGCCCACTGCCCGAAGATAGCTGGGATGGGCTCCAGCACTCCCGTGACCCTTTTGAGTATAAGGGTTGCAGAAAATGGATGGCTGGATGGGTGGATTAGAGCAAAATAATATGCGACTGGCTGGCAACCAGTTCAGGGTGTCCCCTACCCACTGCCCGAAGATAGCTGGGATGGGCTCCAGCACTCCCGTGACCCTTTTGAGTATAAGGTTTGCAGAAAATGGATCGCTGGATGGATGGATTAGAGCAAAATAATATGCGACTGGCTGGCAACCAGTTCAGGGTGTCCCCTGCCCACTGCACGGAGATGGCTGGGATGGGCTCCAGCACTCCCGTGACCCTTTTGAGTATAAGGGTTGCAGAAAATGGATGGCTGGATGGATGGATAAGAGCAAAATAATATGCGACTGGCTGGCAACCAGTTCAGGGTGTCCCCTGCCCACTGCACGGAGATGGCTGGGATGGGCTCCAGCACTCCCGTGACCCTTTTGAGTATAAGGGTTGCAGAAAATGGATCGCTGGATGGATGGATTAGAGCAAAATAATATGCGACTGGCTGGCAACCAGTTCAGGGTGTCCCCTGCCCACTGCACGGAGATAGCTGGGATGGGCTCCAGCACTCCCGTGACCCTTTTGAGTATAAGGGTTGCAGAAAATGGATGGCTGGATGGATGGATTAGAGCAAAATAATATGCGACTGGCTGGCAACCAGTTCAGGGTGTCCCCTGCCCACTGCACGGAGAAAGCTGCGATGGGCTCCAGCACTCTCGTGACCCTTTTGAGTATAAGGGTTGCAGAAAATGGATGGCTTGATGGATGGATAAGAGCAAAATAATATGCGACTGGCTGGCAACCAGTTCAGGGTGTCCCCTGCCCACTGCCCGAAGATATCTGGGATGGGCTCCAGCACTCCGGTGACCCTTTTGAGTATAAGGGTTGCAGAAAATGGATGGCTTGATGGATGGATTAGAGCAAAATAATATGCGACTGGCTCGCAACCAGTTCAGGGTGTCCCCTACCCACTGCCCGAAGATAGCTGGGATGGGCTCCAGCACTCCCGTGACCCTTTTGAGTATAAGGGTTGCAGAAAATGGATGGCTGGATGGATAAGAGCAAAATAATATGCGACTGGCTGGCAACCAGTTCAGGGTGTCCCCTGCCCACTGCCCGGAGATAGCTGCGATGGGCTCCAGCGCTCCCGTGACCCTACTGGGGATAAGCGCTGCAGATAATGGATGGATGGATATTGTCATTATATTTTGAGCATTTTCGTGAAGAAATCCGAGGGGCCGCATGTCGTTGGCCCACCAGGAAGGGGTTCAGGGACAGAAGATCCACAAAGAAGGACTTCTTTCAGGCCTAACATGTGTTCATATTTCTCCTGGTTGCCCGGGTGACGGTTTCCTCGAAGATAGGAAAGCCCCTCAGCAGCCCACCCCCCAATATATGCATAACCCGTGCAGGCAGACCGGCTGGGGAATAATATTTTGGTGCGTCAGCCGGACTGAAGACTCCATAGAGGAATGCTGTCTCGGATGGCAGGTGCGTCACACCTGCATGGACGGGAAATAGTCCTTCCATTCCCCGCCCCAAAACACATGCAGACTGACCCCAGACTCAAAAAGGTTCAAGGATACTTTGCATTGCAAGGGTCCCTGTAAGGCAGGGGTGTCAAAATCATTCGAACTCGGGGGCCACACCATAGAACAATCGTTCTGTCGGGGGCCGGACGAGTAGATGAAAGAGAAAGAAAGAGAGAGATAAAGGAATAAGAGAAATAGGGAGGGAAAAGGAGAGAGGGTGGGACAAAGAAAGAAAAAAGAGAGAGGGAGAAACAAAAGAGATAGAAAGTCATGCGAGAGGGGGAAAAGAAAGGGAGAGGAAGAAAGAAATCCAAAGAGAAATAGAAAGACAGAAGGAGAGAAAAGAGAAAACAAAGCGCTAAGTGTATGAAGAGAGAAAGAGAAAAGAGAAAAAAGGAAAAAAGGAAGTGAGAGAAAAAGAGGTTAATAGACACAGAGAGAGAAAGAGATAAAAAGAGCAACAAAGGAAGAGAAAAAGAGAGACAGAGTGAAAGAGACAGAGTGGGAGAAAAGGGGTGGAAAAGAAAGAGAGAGAGGGAGAGAGCATGGGAAACAAAAGATAAAAAGTCATGCGAGAGGGGGAAAAGAAAGGGAGAGGAAGAAAGAAATCCAAAGAGAAATAGAAAGACAGAAGGAGAGAAAAGAGAAAAGAAAGCGCGAAGGGTATGAAGAGAGAAAGAGAAAAGAGAAAAAAGGAAAAAAGGAAGTTAGAGAAAAAGAGGTTAATGGACACAGAGAGAGAAAGAGACAAAGAGCAACAAAGGAAGAGAAAAAGAGAGACAGAGTGAAAGAGACAGAGTGGGAGAAAAGGGGTGGAAAAGAAAGAGAGAGAGGGAGAGAGCGTGAGAAACAAAAGATAAAAAGTCATGCGAGAGGGGGAAAAGAAAGGGAGGGGAAGAAAGAAATCCAAAAAGAAATAGAAAGACAGAAGGAGGGAAAAGAGAAAAGAAAGCGCGAAGGGTAGGAAGAGAGAAAGAGAAAAGAGAGAAAAGGAAAAAAGGAAGATGGAGCAAAAGAGGTTAAAAGACACAGAGAGAGAAAGAAACAAAGAGCAACAAAGGAAGAGAAAAAGAGAGACACAGAGAGTGAAACAAAAAGAGACAGAGTGGGAGAAAAGGAGTGGAAAAGAGAGAGAGAGAGATAGAGAGAGAGAGAGAGAGAGAGAGAGAGAGAGAGAGAGAGAGAGAGAGAGAGAGAGAGAGAGAGAGAGAGAGAGAGAGAGAGAGAGAGAGAGAGAGAGAGAGAGAGAGAGAAATAAAGTACAGTGTCTTTGTTCGAGGCACCTGGCTTTGGCAACATCAAGTTGACATATTTCAACCTGCAGCTTGTTTTTCTCTTGCGCTTCTCTGAGTGTTGTCTCGCGGGCCGGATTCAATTCCTTAGCGGGCCCGATTCGGCCCGCGGCCGCCTTTTTGACACCTGTGCTGTAAGGCAAGGGGAATTTGGAATGGACGGTACCTCATGTGCGGTCTCTTCTCAAGGTTTCTTCATCTTCCTGACTTTTTCCTTGCCCTCATGTAATGTTTCCAGTGTTTCCTCTACCCACAAATGTCTCCATATACCAAAGTTTCAGGTTCTACTTGGCAACCGGTGCGTATGTCTGATTCCCAGCATGCTCTTCGAGTCCCCTCCCTGCTCTGTAAACAGTCTACTGTACGGTACCGTTACGTGAGTTATCGTTCCCAATCGATCCCAGGAAAGACATGCGGAAAAGTGGATAAGGCGAAAAGAAGAGGACGATACTTTTTCTGGCCATCGAGACAAAGCAAGAGGTGATAGAAAGGAATCAAAAGAAACTAAATATAATATAATATATAAAATGACTCCATTTTGTGCAGGCTTGGGGAGTAACGGAATACATGGAACGGCAAGAATGATGTTTGGATTGATTTTCATTTCTTTCTGTCGCATTTTATGTTCGTTTTGCCGGAGATCCAAGAGATCAAAGCCAGGAGAGAAAGCTTACCACTTGTTGTGAGTCATCATTTGATTCATATTTAGTTTCTTTTGTCTTTTATGAGCATATTTGCTATTGGAGTAATCCAAAAGTCATTGAAAGTAATCCAGTTAAAGTAACCCTACCCAACCCTGGTCGCATTTTATGTTAATTTTGCCGGAGATCAAAGAGATCAAAGCCAGGAGAGAAAGCTTACCACGTGTTGTGAGTCATCATTTGATTCATATTTAGTTTCTTTTGTCTTTTATTAGCATATTTGGTATTGGAGTCATCCAAAAGTCATTGAAAGTAATCCAGTTCAAGTAACCCTACCCAACCCTGGTCGCATTTGACGTTCGTTTTGAGGGAGATCAAAGAGATCAAAGCCAGGAGAGAAAGCTTACCACGTGTTGTGAGTCATCATTTTATTCCTATTTAGTTTCTTTTGTCTTTTATTAGCATATTTGGTATTGGAGTCATCCAAAAGTCATTGAAAGTAATCCAGTTAAAGTAACCCTACCCAACCCTGCCCACGGGACCCAAAATGTATCTTGTTGAAAGAGTTTTCTACTTCAAACCGTTTTCTCTGCATTTTCTACATCGATGTCACAAAATTGGGCGGTCAGTGAAGGATTTTAACAAAAATTTTATCGGCAGATTGAATTCAAGAGCCGAGTTTGTTCTATGGTTTGAAGGATCGGCTACGTAGCAATTTTAAGTACATCCCTTTTACCGGTTTTTGATGGTGCAATATTTCATAGCATGTCAGAAATGACATTATCTGCCCCTGCACCAAAACAGTTTGTTGTGAAATATTTTCTTGGTTTACCCCACGGGCAGGGTTGGGTAGGGTTACTTTAACTGGATTACTTTAATTACTTTTGGATTACTCCAATACCAAATATGCTAAAAAAACCCCAAAAGAAACTAAATATGAATAAAATGACTCAATTTTGTGCAGGCTTGGAGAGTAAAGACAGGGTTGGGTAGGGTTACTTTAACTGGATTACTTTCAATGACTTTGGATTACTCCAATACCAAATATGCTAAAAAAAAAACAAAAGAAACTAAATATGAAACAAATGACTCAATTTTGTGCAGGCTTGGAGAGTAAAGACAGGGTTGGGTAGAGTTACTTTACCTGGATTACTTTCAATGACTTTTGGATTACTCCAATACCAAATATGCTCATAAAAGACAAAAGAAACTAAATATGAATAAAATGACTCCATTTTGTGCAGGCTTGTAGAGTAAAGACAGGGTTGGGTAGAGTTACTTTACCTGGATTACTTTCAATTACTTTTGGATTACTCCAAAACCAATTATGCTAAAAAAAACAACAAAAGAAACTAAATATGAATAAAATGACTCCATTTTGTGCAGGCTTGGAGAGTAAAGACAGGGTTGGGTAGGGCTACTTTAACTGGATTACTTTCAATGACTTTTGGATTACTCCAATACCAAATATGCTCCAAAAAACAAAAGAAACTAAATATGAATCAAATGACTCAATTTTGTGCAGGATTGGGCAAAAAATGATGTCGGCAAGCTGATTGGATTGATTTTCATTTTGTTTCTGTGGCATTTGATGTTAGGCTTGCCGGAGATCCAAGAGATCAAAGCCAGGAGAGAAAGCTTACCGCGTGTTGTGAGTCATCATTTGATTCCTATTTAGTTTCTTTTATCTTTTATGAGCATATTTGGTATTGGAGTCATCCAAAAGTCATTGAGAGTAATCCAGTTAAAGTAACCCTACCCAACCCTGTTGGCATGCAGCTGATAGCATGCAGCTGTTAGCATGTATCCATTAATAAAAAAATAAATAATTTTACTTGGCCTGACTCGTTAGCAAGTTTCTGTTAGCCTGCAGCTGTTAGCATGTTACCGTTAGCCTTTTGCCGTGAGCATGTAACCATTAGCACTTAGTGGTTAGCATGTAGCTGTTGGCCTGACTCGTTAGCAAGTTGCTGTTAGCCTGCAGCCGTTACTGACTCGTTAGCAAGTAGCCGTTAGCATACTATGTTAGCATGTAGCCGTTAGCATGCAGCCGTTAGCCTGTAGCTGTTAGCTGGTGACCACTAGATGTCGCTTTATTGAGCCCAGCAATCGAAAACGAGTGCAGAAAACGAAGGAAGACAAACTACAGAGACTCAATTGTGACTATTCAGTGAAGACATTGTAACAAAACCCCAGTCAAACCGCACGTGTCCAGGACAATCATTAAATAGGGACATTCTGACCTCTTCTGATTCAAAACGTTTCTCCCCTGGGCTGCCTTTAAAAAAGGTTCAAGATGGAGGTTAAAACACATTCCGTCTGTTCTGGTTATCTTTTCGAATCAACATCCAAGAAGTACAAAGTAAACCACGCTTGACAGAGCGAACGAAAAGCCTTCGCTTTTATTCTACCATGCAAAACAAAAAATCAAAAATGGTTCAAATCCACAAAACCTGTGTGTTTAGAATTTAGGGTTAGGGTTAGGGCACAGGTGTCAAAGAGGCGGCCCGCGGGCCGGATCAGGCCCGCTAAGGGATTGAATCCGGCCCGCGAGACAACACTTAGAGAAGCACAAGAGGAAAACAAGCTGCAGGTTGAAATATGGCAACTTGATGTTGCCAAAGCCAGGTGCCTCCAACAAAGACACTACTTGTATTTATTTCTCTCTCTCTCTCTCTCTCTCTTTCTTTTCCACCCCTTTTCTCCCACTTTGTCTCATTCACTCTCTGTGTCTCTTTTTCTCTTCCTTTGTTGCTCTTTGTCTCCTTCTCTCTGTGTCTTTTAACTTCTTTTGCTCTAACTTCCTTTTTTCCTTTTCTCTCTTTTCTCTTTCTCTCTTCCTACCCTTCGCGCTTTCTTTTCTCTTTTCTCTCCTTCTGTCTTTCTATTTTTCGTTGGATTTCTTTCTTCCTCTCCCTTTCTTTCCCCCTCTCTCGCGACTTCTCTTTTTTATCTCTTTTGTTTTTCACACTCTCTCTTTCTCTTCCTTTGTTGCTCTTTGTCTCTTTCTCTCTCTGTGTCTTTTTAACTTATTTTGCTCTAACTCAATTTTTTTTCCTTTTCTCTCTTTTCTCTTTCTCTCTTTCTAGCCTTTGCGCTTTCTTTTCTCTTTTCTCTCCTTCTGTCTTTCTATTTCTCTTTGGATCTCTTTCTTCCTCTCCCTTTCTTCCCCCTCTCTCACCACTTCTCTTTTTATCTCTTTTGTTTCTCACTCTCTCTCCCCCCTCTCTTTCTTTGGCCCACCCTCTTTTGTCTTTTCCCTCCCTCTTTCTCTTATTTCTTTATCTCTCTTTTTCTTTCTCTTTAATCTATTAGTCCGGCCCCCGACAGAATGTTTGTTCTATCGTGTGGCCCCTGGGTTCAAATGAGTTTGACACCCCTGGGTTGATGATTTCTCTCTTCAATAAACAGCTTATCGGCAAAATTTAGGGCAGAAGCAATCCACTAGTGACCATGCCTGGGGTCCCCACCGTAAGATGAAGATGGCGTTCCTTCAAGATTTCTTTTCGAATCAAACGTTTGCTGAAAGGGGGATTCCCACATGTGCGGTTCCTTCTCAAGGTTTCTTCATTTTCCTCATGTTGAGGTTTTTTAGTTTTTCCTTGCCCTCAGGTTGGTTTCAGATCAGGGCATGGTGTAATAATAGTCTGAAACTAGACAATTCCCGCGGCAATTGTAAGAGTTGTGATGGATCTGGAAGATGATGGTAGAGAACCGGTAGCGTTGAGTTGTTAGCATTATGACTAAGCATAAAGTTTTTAACTCAGAGAGATGCATTTGTAATTTTTAACTTGGTTCTGTGGGGGGACTCTGCCCCCCACACCCCCCCGGTACTGGCAAGTTCATTTCAGATTGTCCCATAATTGTTAGCAACAAGGATATGCCTTGTGGAGGTCTAAAAATCACATTCTTGGTAATAACATAGTAATAACACTGTTATTACACTTTAAAAACTTTTAACACATACATGTTCAAATAGATTGGGCCGTTCGATTTGAGTTGGCCCATCCGAAATGCATTGAGCCCATTTGTGCGTCGTTAGCATGTTGCCATTAGCATACATTTTTAGCATGAAGCAGTTAGCCTTTATCCATTAGCATCACTTTTAAGCCTGTAGCCATTAGAATAACTCATCAACATGTATCCATTAGCATAGTTTGTAAATATGAAGTTGTTAAAAAAAAGCCATCACCAAATTTTTTTTGCATGAGGAAGTTAGCATTTAGCCGTTAGCATCACCTTTTAGCATCTACCCATTAGCTTAACTCATTAACATGAGTCCATTAGCATAATTTGTAAATATGAAGTCGTAACAATATTGTTATTACCAAAATTTTTTAGGATGAAAAAGTTAGCATTTAGCCGTTAGCATCACTTTTTAACATGTACCTATTAGCATAACTCATCAACATGTACCCACTATCATAAATTGTAAATATGAAGTCGTTAAAATATTTCCATTACCAAAATCTTTTAGCATAAAGAAGTTAGCATTTAGCCGTTAGCATCACTTTTTAGTATGTACCCATTAGCATAACTCATTAACATGAATCTATTAGCATAATTTGTAAATAGATAGATATAATAATAATTTTAATAAGATCTCGGGGGATTATTAAAATCCCCCGAGATACAGCACTTGGCAATGTAGTTGTGCCTTGCTGAAGCAATCACAACTAATAATAGTCTGTTGACTCTATTCCGATTTCGTAATCTTTGTTCAGTTTGGAAATTTCGGTACGCTTGGCAATTTGCATACTGGGCAGCCAATGAGAAGCCTGCATCGAATAACTTCGTGCATCCGGACTTTCCCGAGCCTTATAAGGTCGTGCATTTGCATATAATTTTTTAAAGTAGACAGAGACCACAAGAAAAATGGAGAAGTGGTTAGGAATCTAGCCAAAACTTCAAGATTCAAAAGAAGCGAACAAAATGGATGACGCTACAAAACGTAAACGTACATTAAAAGAATGGTGGAAAGAGGAGTTCACGTGGCTTGTAGCAAACATTGCATGAATGAAGATGAGTCAATACAGGTACATACTGATGCTTTATTCCGATTTCGACATCTTCGTTCGGTTTGGAAATTTCCGAATTTTGGGTTGTTTGGCAAAATACATACTCGGCAGCCAATCAGAAGCCTGAATTGTCAGGGAAGACCAGAACAGAGCAGGAGACCCCAGAGCATTCGTACAATTCTTTATTTGGGGAAGCGTAAGGGTTAGCGGGAGACGTGATGACTGTCGAACGTCAGCAGCAGCAACGACGTGAAGACAACTTCGGAAGACGTAACCAATCGTAGCGTGGGACGGAGGCAGCTCGAGTTTACTAGGACTGGAGAGAAGATCGTAGCGTGGGACGGAAGCAGGTCGAGTTTACCGGGACTGAAGAGAAGATCGTAGCGTGGGACGGAAGCAGGTCGGATCGGAGGCAGGTCGGATCGGAGGCAGGCAGGCAGAATCAGGTAGGCACATGTAATCGGGAGAGTCTTACGGGGTACAGAAGTAATCCTCAGACAACTAGGTCTCGGCGTAGCGTACTTAAAAAGGGAACATAAACCAATCAAGAAGCGCATTCCCGCGTGTCAGATGATTACCCCAGGTGGCTCCACTTGGGTAATCATGACATGCATTGAATAACTTCCTGCTTCCGGACTTTCCCGAGCGTTATAAGGTCATGCATTTCCAAAGTAGACGCACAGAGAACACAAGAAAAATGGAGAAGTGGTTAGGAATCAAGCCAAAACCTAAGCCCCAGAAGAAAGATTCAAAAGAAGCTCACAAAATGGATGACGCTACAAAACGTAAACGTAGATGAAAAGCTTAGTGGAATGAGGAGTTCACGTGGCTTGTAGCAAACATTGCATGAATGAAGATGAGTCAATACAGGTACATACTGATGTTTTATTCCAATTTCGACAGCTTCGTTCGGTTTGGAAATTTCCGAATTTCGGGTCGTTTGGCAATATGCATACTCGGCAGCCAATCAGAAGCCTGCATCGAATAACTTCATGCTTCCGGACTTTCCCGAGCGTTATAAGGTCGTGCATTTCCAAAGTAGACGCACAGAGAACACAAGAAAAATCGATAAGTGGTGAGCAATCCAGCCAAAACTTCAGCCCAGAAGAGAGATTCAAAAGAAGCAAACAAAATCTATGACGCTACAAAATGTAAACGTACATTAAAGGAATGGTGGAAAGGGGAGTTCACGTGGCTTATAGCAGACGAGGCAACGCTTACATTGCATAATTGAAAGATGAGTAAATACAGGTACACACTGATGGCAGTTGGAAGACATGCAATGAAGGTTATAAGTAGATTTATTATAAACTTAATTTTTAAGTGTTGTTCTGTTATATATACTCATGATCAACCCTAATACTGCGATTAGTCGTCTTAGTGTGTTTCAAGTTGTGAAAAATGGGCCACGATGCTTTTAATGTACCTTTACGCTTTGTAGCGTCATCGATTTTGTCAGCTTCTTTTGAATCTTTCTTCTGGGGCTAAGGTTTTGGCTTGATTACTGACAACTTATTCATTTTTATTGTGTTCTGTGTGCGCCTACTTTGGAAAATGATATGCAAATGCACGACTTTATAACGCTCAGGAAAGTCAGGAAGGATGAAGTTATTCGATGCAGGCTTCTGATTGGCTGTATGCAAATTGCAATACTCGGTACATACTGATGGAGGATTGATGTTGACTATGTTTTGTGTTTGTTACCTCTATCGCACCTTGGTCCTCCTGGAAGAGGATTACCACTCTGTGGCCCCTTCTCAAGGTTTTTTATTTTCCCTCATGTTGGGGTTTTGAGTTTTTCCTAACTGGCATGTCGGTTTCAGATCAGGGGATGGTGTCATTGTTGTCAAGACCAGAATAGAGACAGGACCCACCTATGTTGTGTTTCTAACAAGTTTAACTGGAAGAAAGAGAAAGGGCTGCGCCCACGATCCGGTGTTCGCTGGATGCGGGAAGCAAGTCGCTCTGGTATTCGGGTTGTGCTCTGACCCGCGGCGAGGGATGGTGGTGTCAGGGACGGAAAAGCGGGTCGGTAGCCGGGACAAGAGAGTAAAAATGTGGTCGGGGTCGGAAGCGAGTCGGAAGCCAGAATAGGAACGAAGACGTAGTCGGGGACAAAAAGAGGTCAAAGCCGGGACGGGAAAGTAGACGTGATCAGGATCAAAAATGGGTCGAAGCCGGGAGCAGATCGAAGCAAAAAACGGGATAGTTCGGAGTCAGGGTTGAAAAAGGCTTGCTTAGTGTACACTGAGGTTCGCAGACGGACTGACCACAGGGGATTGACAGGACTGGGTTTAAGTAGGGACAGGGAGGCAAAAGAGCGGGCGTAGGTGATTCCCATCGGTAATCATGACAATTGTAACCTGTGCAGTCCTCTGAGACATTTTGTGGTTGAGGGCAAAACAAATAAATGGGACTTGACTTGGATGGATGGAAGGAAAGATGGATGGATCATTTCCTGGAGAACCGGCGTTTTTGGTGTTTTGCTATGCTTATTACTGTCATGCACCTGTGTCCGCTCCTTTGGCGCCAACTGCCTCGGACTCTGATTGGCTCCCTGTCACTATTTAAACCCACGTCTATCTGTCACCTGTTGTCAGTCCGTCTGCGAACCTCAGTGTACTCTAGGCAAGCTTTTTCTACCCTGACTCCCACCTGCTTTTGCTCCCGTCTGTTTCCCAGCTTTTTTGATCCCCGACCACATCTACTCTCCTCTCCTGGCTTTCGACTCGTTTCTGATCCCGACCAAGTTTTTACTCTCCCGCCCTGGCTACTGACCCATTTTTTCGCGTTCCTGACACCGCCACGGACGTCCCACCTGCTTCCTGCGCCCGGCGATCACCGGATCGTGGGTGCAACCTTTTCCTTTCTTCCTATAAGAGAGAAACGTAACGCAAGTGGGTCCTGTCTCCGTTCTGGTCTTGACAATTACACAATCCAGGTTGAAATAATAACAAAGGATGAAGGGAGGCTTTGCAAGTAAGAACAAACATGCTGTCAGCAGCAGAACACTCTCCGTGATTTAAATGACGGCGAAAAAAACGAAATGTAACCCAACTGTTTCTCACTAAAGATCGATTTTCACCCCGATCCAAAAACATTAAGACTCCATTGCATAACCCCCCTTCTTAACTCTTTGACAGATCGCGGTTCCTCGGGTTTAATAGGGGGCTTTGGCGGTTTCGGTCTGGAACGATAACTCGATTTCTGCAAAGAGGAGCGACAACGAGATCAAACTGCGCCTGAAGAAGAACACCACTCCGGAAAAGCAGTTGCGCAACTGTTATGACGCTTTCCAGAAAAATGCCTCCAATACGAGGACATCCAGGAAATAGCAACAGTCGGACGTCAAAGCCGACGCAGTAAAAAAAAAAAAAATTAGAACTGTTTGAAATATGTACACAATCGCGCATCCAGAGTGCATTGAGGTATATTCAAATCAGGTGTTTGGGAGAGTCTTTAGTGATAGATAGATAGATGTCTAGATGACTAGATAGATAGATGTCTAGATAGATGGATGTCTAGATAGATATATAGATGTCTTGATAGATAGATGTCTAGAACAATGGATGTCTAGATAGATGTCAAGATAGATAGATGGATAGATGTCTAAATAGATAGATGTCTAGATAGATATCTAGATAAATGTCTAGATAGATAGATGTCTGGATAGATAGATGTCTAGATAGATAAATGTCTAGATGTCTAGATAGATAGATGTCTAGAGGTCTACATAGATAGATGTCAAGATGTCTGTATAGATAGAGAGATAATGTCTAGATAGATAGATAAATAGATAGTTGTCTAGATGTCTAGATAGATGGATAGATATTGTCTAGATAGATAGATAATGTCTGGATAGATAGATAGATAAAGAGATAGATGTCTAGATAGATATATAGATGTCTAGATAAAAAGATTTCTAGATAGATAGAAAATGTCTAGATAGATAGATAAATAGATAGATGTCTAGATAGATATATAGATGTCTGGATAGATAGATTTCTAGATAAATGAATGTCTAGATAGATGGATAGATGTCTAGATAGATGTCAAGATAGATAGATGGATAGATGTCTAGATAGATGTCGAGATAGATAGATGGATAGATGTCTAAATAGATAGATGTCTAGATAGACAGATGTCTAGATAGATGTTTAGATAGATAGATAGATAATGTCTAGATAGATAGATGGATGTCTAAATAGATGTCTAGATAGATAGATGTCTAGATGTCTAGATAGATAGATGTCTAGAGGTCTACATAGATAGATGTCAATATGTCTATATAGATAGATGGATAATGTCTAGATAGATAGATAAATAGATAGATGTCTAGGTAGATAAATGTCTAGATAGATAGATGGATAGATGTCTAAATAGATAGATGACTAAATAGATAGATGTCTATATATATATATATATATATATATATATATATATATATATATATATATATATATATATATATATATATATATATATATATATATATATATATATATATATATGTGTGTGTCTAGAGAGATAGATATATATATATATGTCTAGATAGATAGATAAATGTCTCGATAGATAGATGTCTAGATAGATGTCTAGATAGATAATGTCTAGATAGACAGATAAATAGATATATAGATGTCTAGATAGATGGATAAATAGATAGATGTCTAGATAGATATATAGATGTCTGGATAGATAGATTTCTAGATAAATGAATGTCTAGATCAGACATGGGGACTTGAGACTTAGTGACTTGGACTCGAGTCGACTCGAGTCGCTGTTTTTATGACTTGTGACTTGACTTGGACTTGGCAATCTAAGACTCGGGACTTGACTTGTGACTTGACTTGCCCAAGAAAAAAATACTTGGGACTTACTTGGGACTTGAAGGTGAAGACTTGAGACTTACTTGAGACTTGCACATGTGTGACTTGGTCCCATGTCTGGTCTAGATAGATAGATAGATGTCTAGATAGATGTCAAGATAGATAGATGGATATATGTCTAGATAGATAGATGTCGAGATAGATAGATGGATAGATGTCTAAATAGATAGATGTCTAGATAGACAGATGTCTAGATAGATGTTTAGACAGATATATAGATAATGTCTACATAGATAGATGGATGTCTAGATGGATGTCTAAATAGATAGACGTCTAGATGGATAGATGTCTAGATAGATAGATGTCTAGAGGTCTACATAGATAGATGTCAATATGTCTATATAGATAGATGGATAATGTCTAGATAGATAGATAAATAGATAAATAGATAGATGTCTAGATAGATAGATGTCTAGATAGATAGATGGATAGATGTCTAAATAAATAGATGACTAAATAGATAGATGTCTAGATAGATAGATAGAGATAGATAAATATATACATATATATATATATATATATATATATATATATATATATATATATATTTATATATATATATATATATATATATATGTCTAGACAGATAGATATATATATGTCTAGATAGATAGATAAATGTCTAGATAGATAGATAGATGTCTAGATAGATGTCTAGATAGATCATGTCTAGATAGATAGTTAAATAGATAGATGCCTAAATAGATAGATGACTAAATAGATAGATGTCTAGATAGATATATGTCTAGATGTCTAGACCGATGTCAAGATAGACGTCTTGATAGACGTCTAGATAGATCATGTCTAGATAGATAGATAAATAGATAGATGCCTAAATAGATAGATGCCTAAATAGATAGATGACTAAATAGATAGATGTCTAGATAGATCATGTCTAGATAGATAGATAAATAGATAGATGCCTAAATAGATAGATGCCTAAATAGATAGATGACTAAATAGATAGATGTCTAGATAGATAGATAGAGATAGATAGATAGATAGATAGATGTCTAGATAGATGTCTAGATAGATATATGTCTAGATGTCTAGACCGATGTCGAGATAGACGTCTTGATAGACGTCTTGATAGACGTCTAGATAGATACCTGAGAAAGTAACCATTTCTGTTCATTTCAAAAGAAGTTGTATGTCAAATAATTGGAAATGATCTGAGCATTATTCGAGTCAGTGGAATCCAGAAGAACAGATAGGTACCGGTAGTTGTGTTATTGAGCCTGGTCATAATTATCGAACCTTACCAGCAACACATCCATCCCACACTTCAAGTAAAACAAAAAGATACAGTAAAAAAATAAAAAACAAATAAATAAATAAATACAATAAAATACCAACCAGCAGTAAACAATATAAAGTGAGTTGAATAAAAGCCAACTCACAACCTGAGACAACTGGTCAAGTAGACATAGGCTACTATACTTCAAATAGTTTGTTCACAACAAAGTCAAAGTCAATTTTTTTTGTCGATTTCTCAAATGTGCTTCACATACAAGAAACCGAAATCTCGTTTCCCACTCTCCCATGAGCAGAAAAGAATTGTCAACAATAAAGTGCAAATGCGCAGAACTGTAAAACCCTATAGACACTAAAAATAGAGTTTCACTCTATAAAATAAATCACAATCTCTACTCAAACAACTGCTCTAGTAGACATATGCTACTCTACTTTAAGTCTTTTCACACAACAAAAGTAAATAGTTCAACAATATAAAACAAGCAACATTGCAGTGTAGGATAAATGAACTCTGGCAATATGAAATACTGGTCAAGTAGAAGTAGGCTCCAAATATTTTGTGTTCAACAAAGTCAACAGTAGCTTATCAAATCTGGCCCCCCGCTTTTTTCAAAGTTTGCACGCCCTTGACATTGTGGATTTACGCCTATTATTGTCAATGTTGTTTTTATCAATTATGTCATGTTGGGAATATAACTATCAAATTGTACCGTTGGAGTCTATGTGAAGCCACCTTCTGAAGTCCTTTAGCTTTCTCTTATTGGCCCAGGTCTCCTTGCAGGATGGCGTCTCGGCTCCTCCCATGGGCGTGCCAAGGAAGCCCCCTGTTTCAATCTCATACCCCAGCGCCTTGATGTCTGGTCAGCAAGACAGGTCCCTGCGTCACAAGATTTCTATTTCTTTTTTTTCCTGGTATCTTTTGTCGCATCATACTAACATTTTTGGGGGCTTATTTAGTTGCACGATACACAATTGTATTCAATTACATTTTTGAGTCGGAAGTACAATGTTGGTAACAAGATTGACTTGGTATCATTGGAAATTATTTGAATGCAACACACACTTTTTCTTTTCCCTGTTTTTTTTCAATTCCTTTAAAAAAAATCTCATTGTGTGTCACGGTCGCCGTGGCGACCAGTCTGCCGCGCCCCCGAACTCAAGCTGTAGCAGATCAGCTGATTGCTGGTCTGCTACTTAAGGCTGGGTTGTGGGTTTGGCGGGCGCTGGCTCATTACACATTCCCCGGTCTGTTATGCCTTGTCGTGTTTTAGTTTTAAACATTTTCCGTCTGTTATGCCCTGTCCTGTTGAGTTCGTGCCGGAGGAACTCTGTACTGTTTTGTTTTGTCCCGGTGTGTTGGGCGACTTTTATTTTGTTAAATAAAACTTATGGATCGTCACGCAATTGAGTTCTCCCTTCCTGCCTCCTGCCTCCGTTCTGGTCCGGTCACCCCTTCCACTCCACCACGCCTCGTGACATTGTGTTTATTTTTTACTAGCTGTTACTTTTTTCTTTTTGTTCTCTATTTACCTTTTTTCTTTTGTTTCTTTCTTTTCTTTTTTTCTGGCTTTTTTTCTGATTTTTTCCTTCTTTTTTTCTCTTCCTCTTGTTTCTTTTTTTCTCAGCTTTTCAATACTTTTTCATTTCCGGATTTTTTTTTTGTTCAATTCCCCCCTTTCCTTTAAGTCATTTTGTGCACAATTTTACATAATCTTTGGTCGTGTAGGGATTAAAGAAGCAAAAACAACCTGAAGAGCCGTTTGGGACCCGAAAGAGCCGGTTCTCTTTAGTGAGCCGAGCCGAAGAAGCCGGTTCTCGAAAAACTCTACTGACTTTAATCAACTTCGTTCGACATTGACTTTAAAATAACGCATTTAGAACACAGCGTCAGGGGAACCCGTGTATTTTGACCTTCATGCGCTGTAACTTTGACTTAATTCGCTTCTTAATTAGCAATTCGGGGCCCTGATTTTTGTGCGCCGGCTAGATTTTCTCGTGCGCTGGTCACTAGCATCATTACTTATCATGGTTGTTTTTTGTTATTATAGAAAAAGTACAAGCCTGTTTCATACCGACCTTGAGCCAAGCCATACTGTAAGACCGTAAACAGGTCTGAGACCCCTGAGCTCAACCACAGAAGGTTGCTAGGTTCAACGCAGAGAGACGGTCCAATTGGCATCAACGTTTGTGATCATGTCCCTATAGACTTCCCAGCAGTGGAAAAAGCTAGCATGGCGCTAGGTTCAAAGTACTCGCTTGTTGGTGTGGAATGTTTGGTGGGCGAGGTAAGTTCATTTGAAGTTTCTGTGTGTGCTTGTGGTTCTTTGAGTAAAAATAGCTTGTGCAGGCCAGGTGGGTACCTTCATGCCAACACCAAGATGGTGCTACCAGGTGCACTGAGAAATGGAACCGCAAGTGGTTTGGACTTCGTATCTGTAGTAGAGGTAACACCATTTGATGAGACTTCTTTTTTTTATATATATATATATTAAAGGATTTTATACAAGTTACATTTATTGAATGCAATGAAGATTTTTCACAGAGAAGGCTAAAGTTCAATGACAGGGTCACGCCGTTCCGAATGTTTTGTTTAGATCTGTTGATAACAGGACTCTGACGGAGAAGGCCAAGACGCAGAAGGCCAGGCACTGATTTGATAATCGCTCGGGGTCCAGACATCGAGGAGACGAGGTGGAGTCCACGTGGGGAGACTCTGTCTCGCCCATGGGAGGAGTCGGCATGCGCATGGGAGGACGTGGGCAGAAGAACTTGAGAAGATCGGGAGGGAGAACGAGAGAGAGCCTCGACGAAGAGCGACACTAATTCGGCTAATTCGATGGAATTCACTTAGTTTATTATTTAAGAAATCAAATATGCCCCCGTGTGGAAATGCCGGTCTCTTGTTCTTCAAGAAATGAGCATGCATTGTAAGGCGAATGTAAGTTGTGTTTGGTTAATGGAGTCAGAAAATTAATTCGAACAATTTAGTAAACGATACATTTTTAATGTGTTTATTTCGTAACAATATATATGTAACGAGTGTCATAATAACTTGTGTTTTGTTGACATTCCTGCTGAAATATAGTTTGTGTATAAGTGTCCTGCAATGACGAGTCCAACAGTGCCACCTGCTGGTATGGGGTAAGGTTTAGTTTAGCCTCTGATTTTATGACGGGAATGCGGATACTGTTAGCAGTCTCCTGCGCGCTGCTAACAGTAAGCGCTAATCTCTATAATCTCTACAGCTAGCCTTATTTAGACCAAGCTAACAGCCAGGCTAAGATAATATACTCATAATTGAGCCTGTTCACATTTAACATGCTTTCATGCAACGGATTCGAGGCTAAACTTAGCCAAAATAACAAACATATCCCGGCTTAAGGCCTTTATTATCTTGGTTTTGTGCAATACCCTTTCTGTCTTTTGTCAATATTTATACTGTGAAAACATTTCCAAAATGTTAATCGACAACATTAAAACCTCAACAGACAAATCTTGTAACATACACAAATAGTTAATCGATGTTGTCAAGCTGTTTGGATTTATTTTCGTTATGCGTTAGCGCCAACAGCCTTGAGCGCTGATTGGTTCATGGACTCTTTTTAAACCCCCGGCTTCCAAAAAGAAGGGTCAGAACGTTTGCGAACCTACGGTCCTAGCTAGGCAAGCTCCAGACCTTCTGACACTTTCCTGCCCTGTTTTCTTCTGCCTGATACCTGTTGCCGACCTGTTTCTGGACCCGTTTCGGCCCTGCTCTTCTGTCCCGGCCATCGACCTGTTTTCTACCTGATACTTGTTGTCGGCCTTTTTTCTGGACTCGATTACCGTCTTTGATCCCCTGTCCCGGCTACCGACCAGCTTTCCTGCAACCCACGACTTCCGCGTTCCTGCCATCAGCCACCCGTGTCCGACAATCATCGTATCGTGGAAGCAAGCACTGGTCTCTATTTCAATAAAACTGAGTTTAACGAACGCTATTGGTTCCTGTCTCCGTGTCTGGCTTGGAACAAGATGGAAGTCACCAGAGCTTGCATGAGTCTGATCTTTGATTTCACTGCTATGTTCTTGTCCCTCCAGATGGGTTTAAGTCTGGAAAGTGCGGCTGTGGTTTGAGAACTCCTCGCCATGATTTCTGGTTCTGATCCCTCTTCTGATATGACATCTCCAAGTCATTTCAATTTGGTGGCAGGTTCTAGCTCTCTGTGGTTGATGGTGATGTTTGCGGGGATACTTTGGGGATTGCTGGTTCTCCTGCTAATCCAGCCATGGAGGTTGGTGATGTTCTGTCACCCAACCGTGACTGTACCTTGATGTTAATCCAGGGCTTCAGATATGATCCCCTCCGGGAAGATGTTGAATAAGGTTGGAGAGGGAACGCAGCCTTGTCTCATATTGACTGTGGTTCGGAACCGTGTTCCAATGGTACCATTGATCTGAAGAAGAAGAGATCCTCAGGATTGAGACTCCTTGTGATTAAGGGGCCAAACAAATAAACAAGACTTGAGGTTTTTCAGTTTTTCCTTGCCCTCATGTAGGTTTTAGATCAGGGGATGCTGTCATAATACTCTGTAGTTTGCAATCGTTTGTGGTCTGTGCAGCCCTTTGAGACTGTTTGCGATTAAGGGCGTCACAAATAAACAGGACTTGACTTGAGGTTTTCAGTTTTTCCTTGCCCTCGTGTAGGTTTTAAATGTGGGGATGGTGTCATAATAGTCTGTGGTTTGCAATAATCTGTGGTCTGTGCAGCCCTTTGAGACTCTTTGTGATTAAGGGCGTCACAAATTAACATGACTTGAGGTTTTTGAGTTTTTCCTTGCCCTCATGCTGGTCTTAGATCAGGGGATGGTGTCATAATAGTCTGGTTTGCAATAATCTGTGGTCCGTGCAGCCCTTTGAGATTCTTTGTGATTAAGGGCGTCACAAATAAACAGGACTTGACTTGAGGTTTTGAGTTTTTCCTTGCCCTCATGTAGGTTTAAGATCAGGGGATGGTGTCATCATAGTCTATGGTTTGCAATAATCTGTGCTCTGTGCAGCCCTTTGAGACTCTTTGTGATTAAGGGCCAAACAAATAAACATGACTTGAGGTTTTTGAGTTTTTCCTTGCCTTCGTGTAGGTTTTAGATCAGGGGATGGTGTCATAATAGTCTGTGGTTTGCAATAATCTGTGCTCTGTGCAGCCCTTTGAGACTCTTTGTGATTAAGGGCGTCACAAATAAACAGGACTTGACTTGAGGTTTTGAGTTTTTCCTTGCCATCTTGTAGGTTTTAGATCAGGGGATGGTGTCATAATAGTCTGTAGTTTGCAATAATCTGTGCAGCCCTTTGAGGCTCTTTGTGATTAAGGGCGTCACAAATTAACATGATTAAAGGTTTTTGAGTTTTTCCTTGCCCTCATTCTGGTTTTAGATCAGGGGATGCTGTCATAATAGTCTGCAATAGTATGTGGTCTGTGCAGCCCTTTGAGACTCTTTGTGATTAAGGGTGTCACAAATAAACAGGACTTGACTGGACTTGACCTTGTGAACACCAAACAAAAATCGCAGGCCTGGAAGCACTTCAACACGTGAATCTCTGTCTCTTTGAGGTTTAATTTTAGTAACACTTCTTAAAGAAGACATTTTCATCCGCCAACAAAATAACCGCATATGATATTCTCACATATGTGCACACACGGACGAACACATGCTTATGTCGGGTTCCTGTGCCCGCACCAAATATGTCTCTCCGGACTGCAAAACCAAGGACAAGGTTTTAAGTTCTCCCGTGGCGGTTCGTTCAATCGGGCGCATTTGATTTTACCACGGTCGTCAGTTGTTGGGGTGGTGCTAACTTTCGCACTTTGTCACCAGAAATATCAACATGACTCTAAAAGAATACAAGGAGCAACATGCTCGTTGAGTAACCTGCTGGTCAATGGACAACCCATTCTGGGAAGGACCGCCCCTGAAAGGCCAGTCCATGTCACCTACAGTATGTCACAGAAGTAAATATACTAAAAAATAGGACTATGAGGTGCGCTTGATTCTAAGCCGCAACCGGTAAATTTTTAATGGAAAAAACAGTGCATGCATATAGTACCAGAACAGAAACAGGACCCAATCGCGTGACGTTCTCACACAAGCCTTTAATTTTACGGGAAATGGGGAGTCATATTGTTATTGTATAGTGACTTGTTTACCTGACTGCCCATTTTGCACATCTGGTTAGCTGCTCCTCTTGCACTCTTTGCACTACTGTATAATACTCATAGCTATAATTATTTAGTATATTATTAGTATTTCAATACTCCAACTCAATACAACATTTTGTTTATATCTGTACATTCAAGGAAACTGTGCGGGTCGGATGTATCAACATTCTGTTCTGTATACACGTGTACAAGAATGACAATAAAGTAGATCTGGATCTGAATCTGAATCTGAATCCGTTAAGAAGCCGGTTGGCGTGGAAGGACAGGAAGGGACAGACAGGATTGACAACAAATCAGGATATCGATAATTAACAGGAGAAACTAGACGGGAACGGAACCTGGAGAAAATAATAAACAGGACCAAAATAGATGGAAACAAAACTGGAACCCGAAATTAAACAGGTCAGAAATAAACGGGAACGATACCGGACTTGAAATACCAACAGGAAAACAGGACTGAGTCAGAACCCGCGTTCGTTGACGGACTAACAAAGGAAAATTGAGAGCACTGAGCTTAAATAGACGGAAAGCCACAGCTGGCGCCCCCGGGCGAGGGCCAAATGGGCACCATGGCAACCGTGACACGCACGGGCGGGGCCAATTGGGCACCATGGCAACCGTGACACACACGGGAGCGGCCAATTGGGCGCCATGGCAACCATTACAACATAAGCCGCACCTGACTGTAAGCCTCTTGTGCCCACAATGACAAATGAGATATTATCAGAGAAAGACAGTAAAGAGAAAGAGTTTTAATAATACAGCCCTTCGCAAAAAGTCTTCAGCAAGCCCTCACTCTATATATTTTATTCCGTAGAAACAACTCAGTGTCTTGATTACTGATTAGCATCACCTGTGCCCGCTCATCTTAAGCCCAGTCCTGTCACTCTCTGGTTGTCAGTCCGTCAGCGAACCTCTGTTGTTACAAGGCAAGCATTTTGACCCTGACTCCCGCCTGTCCTGTTTTTGTACCCGTTTTTCCACCCGTCCGTTCCTGATCTCCCCATTTGTCTCTGGCTCCGACCTGTTTTTGATCCCGACCATGTATCCTCTCCCGTCCTGGCTTACGACCCGTTTTTGATCCCGACTAGGTTTTTGCTCTCCTGTCCCGGTGATCGACCTGTTTTTCCGTCCTGCTACGGAAGATCCACTTCCGTATTCGGATCACGATCCGATTGCATGAGCAGCTTGCTTCTCGCCTCTAGCGAGCACCGGATCGCGAGCGCTGCCTTTCCTCTTTCTATCAAACTGGTGGTTAACGCTACGCATTTGGGTCCTGATTCCGTTCTGGTCGTGACACTCAGATGAAAAGGCATAAAAAATAATACAATATTTTCGAAAGTGCAACTCCTTGGCATTCATAAACACTAAAAGAAATGAAGAAAAAAAACAGGGAAAAAAGGATAGAATCACTCCATTCTGGGGAAGAAAAATGATATCAGTGCATTTTGAGTAGAAAATAAGGACACACTTAGTCAATTTCCTTTCCTTAGTCCAGGAACCTTGGAAGGCTCCTGGACTAAGTGGATTAGCAAGAACCATGGCTCCAACAAGAGAGATGTCTCTTAAAACCAAAGGCAGGATCGTCAAACTTGAACGTAACTCTACTCGTATGGTTGCCAAAGATGTGGGCTGTTCACAGTGGAATAGAATAGAAAATACCTTTATTGTCATTGTTACAACATGGGTTCAATATATTTTGATTTTGTACACGCACCTGTATATTTCACATTGAAATAACGCAATACAAACACGATATTGGGGTTTTGGGGTTTTTAAGGGTTATTGATCTATCTTCGTTATTCATTATCCATTATCCGTTATCGGTCAGTTCATAATACGCTACAAAGCCTAGGACCGGGGACACTTACTCTCAGCCAAAAGGCCAAGCTAAGGTCCTAGTCCTAAAGCCATGCTGCGATCATTGCGAATGCACCGTTCCCGGAGGTACTGCAATACCGGGTCGATGCGTGGAGTGGACAGAGCAAGCTCATATTCCATCTCCGAAATGCAAAAATCAAAGATGGTGACTTCATAGAAAGTACACAAAAGGGCCAAGCTAAGGACCTAGCACATCGATTGTGACTACATGGATAGTACACAATCCTAGAACCATAGTTAACCCATACCCGATACAGTCCAAAAATCACAGCCGGCAAGATAAACGGAAAATGATACCGGTACTTAACATTTAATGCAGACCTCCAGAGTCCGGGTGCCCGTTGAAAGTAATCCAAGGAAAAAAGTGTATATTTCCAAAGGTAAGGGTGGGAAAAATATATATCCACTATTGTCGGCCGCGTCCACAAACACGTCTCACCTTTACTCCACTTCCCGTCAGCCCGCGTTTGCCCCGCCCCTTCTTTCTCATTTGCTCGTACAAAACAGAACAAGTTTCTAAAATAATTAGATTACAAAAATATACAGTTGCAAATACATATCATACATGGTTACACATATTTACAAAGAAAGACGGTACACCGAGAGAGTTTTCAAAGCTTTAATAATAATTATATAACTTTCATCCCAAACCGTGACTGTGACAGGTAGCAACACGCTACCAGGAACACCCTTGCAAAAACAGTAGACGGGACTGTTAAAAAAAATATACCGTACTTCGTCCCACGCTCCCTTATTCTAAAGCATGCTAGCAGCACGGTCGCAAAGTTTACGTGCAATAGCTCTGTTTCCTTCTTCATCGGATTGCTCGATTGCGTGTAGCTGGAAAGTTGTATCATGTGCCTTTCTTTTTGCAATTTGCATGATGAGGATATGTCTACGCTAATTTAATTTGTGCACAAGCTAAGAAGTTGCAGTCTAAATCTTACTTTTTGTACTCGAGCGCCGCTGGCGGCCGTTAGAAAGATTACATAAATTAGCCGCATCACTGAATAAGCCGCAGGGTTGAACGTTTGGGAAAAAAGTAGCGGCTTATAGTCCGGAATTTACGGTATGTGTTTATCAACAGTCTGGCGGAACGTTTAGGGGTAAAACGAGCAATATAGATTACATTGGGAACCGAACCTAAAATCCCATTGGAGCACTTTTAAATCATTCCTTTTGAAAAGTGAACAAGTTTTTTAAATAATATCTTTATATATTTATTTGGCTGCTAAAAAAGGCTAACCAGGACCGATCGGCAGAAAAACATGCAGTAAGCTGCCAGGATAACAGAGAGCCAGCAACCAAACCTGGCCATAGCAACAAACATGAACCCAGCTGTAAATATACCAAATAATTGCTGCAGGCTCGCCAGATGCTAAAAAGCAGCAACAAACACGAACCCAGCAGAGAAAAAAAATAGAAAAACTGGCACAGCAGGCTAGCCAGCTAGCCGACTCCAAACAAGGCTAACCTGGACCAAACAAAAATGGAAGCCTTTGGGAGCCTGGACGTTAACAGGAACGATATTATACCAATTGCAAGACGCGTGGCGAAAAACACAAAGGTAAAGCGACTATTGCCTACCTAAAGGTGTCACGAGGCGGGGTGGAGTGGAAGGAGTGATCGGATCGGAACGGAGGCAGGAGGCAGGAAGGGAGAACTCAATTGCGTAACGATCCAAAACTTTTATTCACCAAAATAAAAGTTGTCCAAAACTCTGGGACATGACAAAACAAACAGTTGTTTCTTCCAACTCAACTAAACAGGACAAGGCATAACAGGACGAACAATGTTTAAAACTAAAACAGGACAAGGCATAACAGACCGGGGAATGTGTAATATAATGAGCCAGCACCCGCAAAGCCCACAATCCAGCCTTAAATAGCAGACACGCGATTAGTTGAACTGCTTCAGCTGGTGTCCAGGGGGCGGGGCAGACCGGTCGCCAAGGCGACCATGACAAAAGGGAGGCGAAGGCAAGAAAAGAATGGACGCTGTACACGAGGGTAGCACTTTTAAATCCTTCCTTTTGAAAAGTGAACTAGTTTTTTAAATAATATCTTTATATATTTATTTGGCTGCTAAAAAAGGCTAACCAGGACCGATCGGCAGAAAAACATGCAGTAAGCGGCCAGGATAACAGAGAGCCAGCAACCAAACCTGGCCATAGTAACAAGCATGAACCCAGATGCTAAAAAGCAGCAACAAACACGAACCCAGCAGAGAAAAAAATAGAAAAACTGGCACAGCAGGCTAGCCAGCTAGCCGACTCCAAACAAGACTAACCTGGACCAAACAAAAATGGAAGCCTTTGGGAGCCTGGACGTTAACAGGAACGATATTATCCCAATTGCAAGACGCGTGGCGAAAAACACAAAGGAAAAGCGACTATTGCCTACCTAAAGGGAGGCGAAGGCAAAAAAAGAATGGACGCTGTACACGAGGGTAGCACTTTTAAATCCTTCCTTTTGAAAAGTGAACTAGTATGTCTTGGATTTGCTAGTCTAGGCATTACTCTTTGACCTCAGACAGTGCAAGGCGCCATCCTTCTAATTCCGAAGCCCCATTATGCCCTTGCAGTGCTTTAGTGACGCGAACGGCCATGTACAAAGTACACGCGCAAACACAAGCCCCGACCCGCCCCAGGAAACCTCACGAACCGCCTGCAATCTACCAGTGAAGATTCATAATAGCTCATTTGGTATGGTGACATAACAGCCATGGTGCTGTACCCTCGGTACAGTGTTGGGCGCAGTACTGGGAAAAAAAAGCATTCATCACAGTTAGTAGTTACTCGGTTTAAAAAGTAATTTATGAATGAATGAATGAAAACTTTATTCGGATATTAAAATAAAAAAACAGAACAAAAACAATAAGTCAAGTCAAGTCATTTTTATTTGTGACGCCCTTAATCACAGGGCTTCACAGGTTATTACACAGACTTTTTTTTCAGACTATTATTACATCATCCCCTGATCTGGAACCAACATGAGTGCAAGGAAAAACTCAAAAAACCTCAACATGAGGAAAATGAAGAAACCTTGAGAGGATTACCAGACAGCAAAGGATGTTGCAATCACAAATAATACAGAGATATTGTCCACGAAAAGTATAGGTTATTCAATAACTCAACAACATAATAACGTTACATAATATGTTCGAAAAGGGGTAGTAAGAAGCAAATGCTTATATTCCCTACCCCTTCATCTTCCCCACCAAATACACCAATGATATAACAACAAATGTAATGATATTATTAATAATAGTTTTGATATAAGAATAGCAACAATAACACAGAGTTAACTAGACGCACTATTCCCAATCTCCCGCACCACTCATACCCCACCCAAGCGCTATATAAATGCAAATCATTTCATTTCATCATTTCTCCCTCATGCCATGAGGCTCTTTAACTCCACCCGGGGGAGTAAAAGCCCACATTAAACCCCACCCCATCTAAATGGGACTTGACGAGAAACGCGGTCTTTGGTGTAAGTACCTGGAATTTGAAGAACAGATACTCGGTACCATAAAGCCTCACAACCTTCATTTAGAAGTGAGCCATGTTTCAGAGGATTTTGGGAATATATGCGCCGAGGAAGACTGCAACTTCTTGGCTTGTGCATACAGTGGAACCTCGGTTCTCGACCATAATCCGTTCCAGAACCCTGTTCGAAAAACTATTTGTTCGATCACCGAAATCATTTTTTCCACCTAAAATCGTTCCAACACCCTGAATGTTTACCTTGAATATTTAACGGAAACATAAAGCTAACCCAGGCTAATCGTACGTTCGCATTATCGTAATCTTCCGTACGAAAGATTACGCTAACATGAACGTGTAAAAATAAAAAAATCAGGTCGTTTACAAGTCATTTAGCACCCGGGTCTCCACAACAAGTGGTGAGTGTCGTCTTTCTTTGTAAATATGTGTAACTATGTATATATGTATTTGCAACTGTATGTTTTTGTAATGTATTTATTTCAGACACTTATTCTGATATGTTTTGCACGGGCGAATAAAAAAGAAGGGGCGAAAAAACCACAGGCTGACGGGAAACCTGGGACCGGTAAAGGTGAGTGTTTGTGGACGCGGCCGACAATAGTGGATATATATTTTTCCCACCCTTACCTTTGGAAATATGCACTTTTTTCCTTGGATTACTGTTAACGGGACCCGGACTCTGCAGGTCTGCATCAAACCTTAAGTACCGGTATCATTTTCCGTTCATTTTGCCGGCTGTGATGTTTGGACTGTGTACTTTAATGAAGGACATTTAGTTTCAATCGCGGGACTTAAAGTCGGGTTTGCGTTCGCATGCGGCTTATATACAGGTGCGGCTTGTGTAAGTACAAAATTGTTTTTCCTCTTAAAATGTGGTGGGTGCGGCTTATAATCAGGTGCGCTCTATAGTCCAGAATTTACGGTAATTCTGTTTGTTTGGGATGCTTAAATTTCAAGACTGTGTTAATGTACATTTTAGCTGGGAGAATACACATTTCCCCGTCTCCATGGCAACGGGGTGTCTTCACACAGTAGGCATTCATACATACTTTCCAAGTAGCTTGTTTCGGAAGTATACTACAGTTCGATGAAATTGACATAGCAACCTTACTTTCTTTTCTCCAATTTTACCGAAACATTGGGCGGAAAGTTTTGGTACATGCATCCGCTTTGTGGTTTTGTGGTCTCTAATACACTCAATATTTCCAAACACAGTTTAAACCATGAGGGGTATTCAGAAGCAGGGTAGGGTAGGGTTACTTTAACTGGATTACTTTCAATGACTTTTAGATGACTCCGATACCAAATATGCTAATAAAAGACAAAAAAAAAATATGAATCAAATGATGACTCCCAACACGTGGTAAGCTTTCTCTCCTGGCTTTGATCTCTTTGATCTCCAGCAAAACGAACATCAAATGCGACAGAAACAAAATGGAAAATAAATCCAACATCATTTTTGCCCTTCTATGTATTCCGTTACTCCCCAAGTCTGCACAAAATTGAGTCATTTAGTCATCCTCCTTGTTTTCATAACCTTATCTTCTCTGTTCCTTTATCTTCTTGGGTTTTTTACCTCACTGTAAATGTGTGAAACTGGAGTGTCATGCCCAATTTCGTTGTCACAATATGTTAACCCTTTTGTAACAATGACATTCTATTCTATTCTATTCTATTCTATCCTATTCTATTATAACTGGTATTTGGTAAAATACGAACTTCACTGAACCTCCAGCCCGATCCGAACAATCATTGACCCAACAAGAGAAGACCATTTTTACTGTGTGATCTCAGGTTGAGCACGGTGGCGCAGTGGTTAGCGCTTGTGCGGCACAGTTCATGTCATGGGAACCTGTCGTGGGTTCAAATCCAGCTCCAGACTTCCTGTGCGGAGTTTGTATGTTCTCCCCGTGCTTGCGTGGGTTTCCTCCGGGCACTCCGGTTTCCTCCCACGTTCCAAAAACATGCATTTCAGGTGGATTGGCCGGTCCAAAATTGTCCCTAGGTGTGAATGAGCGAGTGAGTTGTCTGTCCCCGTGTGCCCTGCGATTGGCTGGCAACCAGTTCAGGGTGTCCCCTGCCCACTGCCCGATGATTGCTGGGATGGGCTCCAGCACCCCCGCGACCCTACTGAGGATAAGCGGTGCAGCTAAATGAGATGAGATGAGATGAGATCTCAGGTTGACTCTTAGCCGCTACCCATTGCCGATAACATGCCTTCAGTAACGGCACCGGGTCGAAAAAATACCCGGAAGTTGTGACGTCATACAGGAACTATGTATTACAACACTCCCTGATCTAAAACCAGCATGCAGGCAAGTAAAAACTAAAACTTAAACAAAAAACAGAATAAGGAAAGGGCCCCCACATAAGATAATCCTTCTAGGACGAGCAGGCTTCCATTGATGTCACGGAAAGACAAAATGTAGTCAACATAAACAATAAACACAGGTAATAACTGTAATTGTGCGAGAAGTCTAAGATACCAACGACACAGTTTCCAATCTCGGTCAGCTGGTCGATGAAGATGATGGAAGCCTCAGGTGGTGGTCCACAAACTCCTCCAGGTTACTCCTTCTCCCTCACTAAGCCACCGGCAGGAAACGACAGGAAAACAAAATGAAGTGGGCATCAACCGTAAAGTATAGAATATAAATATGTCCTAGGCAGTGTTCCCTCTAAGCTGCGCACAAGAAAATCTAGCCAGCGCACAAAAATCAGGGCTCAAAATTACTAATTAAGAAGCGAATTAAGTCAAAGTTACAGTGCATGAAGGTCAAAATACACGGGTTCCCCTGACGTTGTGTCCTAAATGCGGTATTTTGAAGTCGAGTCGAAGTAGAACGAAGTTGAGTAAAGTTAGTAGAGAACCGGCTTCTTCGGCTCGGCTCACTAAAAGGAACCGACTCTTTCGGGTCCTAAACGGCTCTTCAGGTTGTTTTTGCTTCTTTCATCCCAACAGGACCAAATATTATGTAAAATGATGCACAAAATGACTTCAAGGAAGGGGGGAATAGAACAAAAAAGAAAAAAATACCAAAATGAAAAAGGAGTGAAAAGCTGTGAAAAAAAGAAACATGAGGAAGAGAAAAAAAGAAGGAAAAATTTAGAAAAAAAAGCCAGAAAAAAAGAAAAGAAAGACATGTAGGAAAAAAGTAAATAGAGAACAAAAAGAAAAAAGTAACAGCTTGGAAAAAATAAACACAAAGAGATTTTTTTTAAAAGGAATTTAAAAAAAAGTAGAAAAAAAACACGGAAAAAAGAAGAAAAAGTTTGTGTTGCATTCAAATAACTTCCAATTATATCAAGTGAGTCTTGTTGCCAACATTCTACCTCCACTAAAAAATGTGATTAAGTACCGTTCTGTATCTTACAACCGACAAAATAAGACCCCCAAAATGTTAATATTATGCGACAAAATATATCAGGAAATAAAAAGAAATGGATATCTTGTGAAAGAATTGTAAAAACAAATTACATTTGTGAGCCTGCAACTTTTGCAATCGTACATGAGTCAATTCATTCAAAAGAGAAAAATCATTTTGCATTGCCGGAAACTCCGCAAAATGTAACTTGATGTCAAGTTTCTGACATGTTTGATAATGACTTAGTTGCCACACTTGGGATTGCCGTCGCTCACTGTTGTTTCAAGCGTCGCTCACCGACTTTGTGTGAACGCTCAGACCCGTAAGGAAAATTACAGGGAACATTGGTCCTAGGGCTAGGGATAAACATTTCCACTGAGGTTGAAGATCTTATCTCAGAGCATTCCACAGGACCAAAGCCCTTATAGGGCACGCTATTGAGCCTGCGGACTTCTTAGGTCTTGAAGTCAAAAGTAGATCTGCATTTTCTGGGCTCCGTCCCTGATCGGGAACATCGGGCTCAACTAATTTAGAAAGATAAAAGGGTGGCAAGACCTAGCAAACTTTTGTATGTTGGTAAAATAACCTTAAAGTGACCCCTGTGGCGTTCCACAGGCTCTGAACTAGGCCCCCTTCTTTTTTAGCATTCATATGCTTCCGCTTGCTAAGTTTCCAATGCTATGCAGATGACACTCAACCGTATCTACCACTGAAGACAACTGGTCAGGTAAGTAGTAGAAATATTTATTGTTGGTCCAGTTCATTGAGGTGATTAGTTTTCAAATACTGTCTTGAACCTCGACAGGTGTAATATATCCCATTATGACTCAGTCCCAGATCTATATTTGATCAGTTACATGTGAAAAACATGGCTAGAATAGATTTCTTCCACCTTTGTAATATTGCGTGGACTTGCCCGATGCTGTCTCAATCAGATGCTAAGATTATAATTCATGCGTTTCTTACTTCTCAGCTGGAATACTGTAACGTATCGCTTTCTGGTTTCCCGATGTCTGGCATCAAAAGCTTGCAGCTGGTTAAAAATGCGGCAGCGAAACTTTGGACTAAGACGGAAAAGCTTGAGCATATCACTTCTCTGTTAGCTTACCGTATTTTCCGCACTATAGGGCGCACCGGGTTAAAGGGCGCACCCCCAAAAACTAGTTTTTGGTCCTTTATATTTCATACATAAGGCGCACCGGATTATAAGGCGCTACAATGGGAACGTCGACAAAACAGTCAGATGATTCAGTCCAACTGATTACCCCCTTAACATTCCCAAAGCTTGCAAAGAAGCGGATGCGGTGTCCGTACGATGTCACTCAAATGCATCGTTCCATCATTCGGAAGGTTAAAGTCTTGGGATTCAAGAAATGCCAACCATTCCTTAGTTTCTATTTTCTTTTTCGCTCGCAACTTTACTGTGCATATGACAATAAACACTTAGAATTGAGTTGAATTCACTCAACTCATCACAGCAACATCAAGATCGTTCTAAAACAAGATACCGGTAAAATATAAAGCCGCATAGCTCACCTAAGTTCTCACGTTCAATAATGATACGCAACCATGGTCTTCTTACAACCGTGAGTGAAGTCAATCCAGGAGAGTCAAATATTTACAAATACAGACTAATGAAACATGTTTCTTTATGGCGTCGTTTAGCAAGCTTGCTATTCAGTCATCTTTTTCGGCCAATTGCAGGGTTTGTTTCGGCCCTCTAGCCTATCCGAGGCTCCGAATAACTTCAGCCAATAGCGATCGATTCAACGGATGATTGACACATCTTTTTCGACCAATTGCAGGGTTTGTTTTGGCCCTCTAGCCTATCCGAGGCTCCGAATAACTTCAGCCAATAGCGATCGATTTAACGGATGATTGACACATCTTTTTCGGCCAATTGCAGGGTTTGTTTCGGTCCTCTAGCCAATCCGAGGCTGCGAATAACTTCAGCCAATAGCGATCGATTTAACGGATGATTGACACATCTCTTTCGGCCAATTGCAGGGTTTGTTTCGGTCCTCTAGCCAATCCGAGGCTGCGAATAACTTCAGCCAATAGCGATCGATTTAACGGATGATTGACACATCTTTTTCGGCCAATTGCAGGGTTTGTTTCGGTCCTCTAGCCTATCCGAGTTCTCCGAATAACTTCAGCCAATAGCGATCGATTCAACGGATGATTGACACATCTTTTTCGACCAATTGCAGGGTTTGTTTTGGCCCTCTAGCCTATCCGAGGCTCCGAATAACTTCAGCCAATAGCGATCGATTTAACGGATGATTGACACATCTTTTTCGGCCAATTGCAGGGTTTGTTTCGGTCCTCTAGCCAATCTGAGGCTGCAAATAACTTCAGCCAATAGCGATCGATTTAACGGATGATTGACACATCTCTTTCGGCCAATTGCAGGGTTTGTTTCGGTCCTCTAGCCTATCCGAGTTCTCCGAATAACTTCAGCCAATAGCGATCGATTTAACGGATGATTGACACATCTTTTTCGGCCAATTGCAGGGTTTGTTTTGGCCCTCTAGCCAATCCGAGGCTGCGAATAACTTCAGCCAATAGCGATCGATTTAACGGATGATTGACACATCTCTTTCGGCCAATTGCAGGGTTTGTTTCGGTCCTCTAGCCTATCCGAGTTCTCCGAATAACTTCAGCCAATAGCGATCGATTTAACGGATGATTGACACATCTTTTTCGGCCAATTGCAGGGTTTGTTTCGGTCCTCTAGCCAATCCGAGGCTGCGAATAACTTCAGCCAATAGCGATCGATTTAACGGATGATTGACACATCTTTTTCGGCCAATTGCAGGGTTTGTTTCGGTCCTCTAGCCTATCCGAGTTCTCCGAATAACTTCAGCCAATAGCGATCGATTCAACGGATGATTGACACATCTTTTTCGACCAATTGCAGGGTTTGTTTCGGTCCTCTAGCTAATCCGAGGCTCCGAATAACTTTAGCCAATAGCGATCGATTCAACTGATGATTGACGCATTGGTTAGCCAATGAAACGCCGGTATATAAATCCCAGCATACACCGCGGACTACTCCACGTTCGGGGGAAAATCGAGTTGGCGGCTGTTGCGTAAGTTGCCTTGTGGTTTAAAATTGATCCATATATAAGGCGCACTGTATTATAAGGCGCATGGTCAGCTTTTGAAAAAAATTAAGACTTTTAGGTGCGCCTTATAGTGCGGAAAATACGGTACTTGCACTGGCTCCCGGTCCGCTTAAGATGTGACTTTAAGGTTCTCTTTGAATGGACTTGCTCACTCTTATCTCTCGTACTTGATTCCCCCCTATGTTCCTCAACGGAGCCTCCGCTATGAAATTGCCGGTCTACTTGTGACTCCAAGAGCCAAGAAGAAGTCTACAGGCTTGAGAGCGTTCTCCATCCGAAGATCTGCAACCTCAGTGGAGGTTTTGAAATCTAGACTTAAGAGACACTTCTATTCAATAGCTTATGCTTGATGCTAACCTCATACTTTTCCTGTCCTTTCTTCCTTGTTGGTGGCAAAATGAGAGAGAAAGATGAACCGGGACGAGTCAGCAGACCAGCACCTGGACTTGAAGCAAGGCATCATCTGCATCAAGCTGGCTGAGAAGCTCCATCGTTGCTGCCATGGACTATTTGGACAATGTTAGATATTACCTATATCTTTTCATTGATGTACAGCCTGGTCTTCCTAGAAGAGAAATTGCCAATCGTGAGACCCCCTTCTTAAACTGTCTTATTTTCCTCATGCTGAGGTTTGGAGTTTTTCCTTGCCCGCATGTGGTTTTAAGATCAGGGGATGGTGCAGTCCTTTGAGACATTTTTTGACTGAGGGCGTCACATAGAAAACCGCAGACAGACTAAGGAGATCATCGGGGGACAGTGGCTCAGGAGGTCGAGCGCTCGTCTTGGGATCAAGGGATCCCAGTTCGAATCCCGGCTCCTCCGTGTTACATGTCGAAGTGTCCTTGGGCAAGACACTGAACCCCTAATGCCCCCAATAAGCAGGTTAGCGCCTTACATGGCTGCAAGGCCGCTATTGGGAAATGTGAAGCACACTGTAAAGCGCTTTGGGAAGTCTTGACTTGAAAAGCGCTATATAAATGCAAATCATTTCATTTCATCATTTCTCCCTCATGCCATGAGGCTCTTTAACTCCACCCGGGGGAGTAAAAGCCCACATTAAACCCCACCCCATCTAAATGGGACTTGACGAGAAACGCGGTCCTTGGTGTAAGTACCTGGAATTTGAAGAACGGATACCCGGTACCATAAAGCCTCACAACCTTCATTTAGAAGTGAGCCATGTTTCAGAGGATTTTGGGAACTACCGTATTTTCCGCACTATAAGGCGCACCTAAAAGCCTTTATTTTTTTCAAAAGCTGACCATGCGCCTTATAATACAGTGCGCCTTATATATGGATCAATATTAAGTCGCAAAGTCTTGCAACTAAGGCAAGCAGCCGCCGACTAGATTTTTCCCCGAAGGCGAAGTAGTCCACGGTGTATGCTGGGATTTATTTACCAGCGTTTCATTGGCTAACCAATGTGTCAATCATCATTTAAATCAATCGCTATTGGCTAAAGTTATTCGGAGGTCAAGGGGCGGATCCTTTTTATCATTTACAGGCTGGCATAGGCTTAAGCGGCAAAACAAAGCCTGCAATTGGCCGAAAAAGATGAATGTGAATAGCACGTGGTTGACGGCATAGAGAAAGCATTTTTTACTATTCTGTATTCGTAAATATTTTATTCTCCTGGATTTACTAAACTCACGGATATAAGAGGACCATGGCTGCACATTATTATTGAACACAACGACTTCGGTGAGCTACTCCGGGTTTTATATTGTCCCTGTATCTTGTTTCAGACTGAACTCGATGTTTCTGTGATAAGCGGTGCAGATAATGGATGGAACGGAGTGTCTATTTTTAAATTAAACTCAATTCCAAGTGTTTATTGTCATATGCACAGTAAAGTTGCGAGCGAAAAAGAAAATAGAAACTAAGGAGAGGTTGGCATTTGTTGAATCCCAAGACTTGAACCTTCGGAATGATATTTGGAACGATGCATTTGAGTGACATCCTACAGACACTGTTTCCGTACCTGTCTGAGACACGTATTTGCTTCTTTGCAAGCTTTGGGAATGTTAAGGGGGTAATAAGTTGGACTGAACCATCTGACTGTTTTGTCCACATTCCCATTGTAGCGCCTTATAATCCGATGCGTCTTCTCATCTCATCTCATCTCATTAGCTACACCGCTTATCCTCAGTAGGGTCGCGGGGGTGCTGGAGCCCATCCCAGCAATCATCGGGCAGTGGGCAGGGGACACCCTGAACCGGTTGCCAACAAATCGCAGGGCACACGGGGACAGACAACTCACTCGCTCATTCACACCTAGGGACAATTTGGACCGGCCAATTCACTTGAAATGCATGTTTTTTTGGAATGTGGGAGGAAACCAGAGTGCCCGGAGGAAACCCACGCAAGCACGGGGAGAACATACAAACTCCGCACAGGAAGTCTGTAGCTGGATTTGAACCCACGCAGCAGGTTCCCAAGACATGTGCTAACCACTGCGTCGCCGTGCTGCCCACGTTCCCATTGTAGCGCCTTATCATCCGGTGCGCCTTATGTATGACAAATATAGGACCAAAAAATATTTTTTCGGGGTGCGCCTTATAGTGCGGAAAATACGGTAGTTCCTTTATTGTGTTTTTTGGGAAACGCAAGGAAGCACCTTAAAGCCGCAGGAGATGAAAGGCGGTGTGGGAAAGAAATAAAAGAGGCCACACGTTTGCCGGCCCCCGGGGCTGTGTGATCACAGGGGCCCCGTGGCGAAATCTCCCAACAATGGCCCCTGTGTGTTTCTACCTCTACCTCAGATAATGAGGCAGCCCACTTTGTGTTTCCTCTCTTGTTGCCCTCCTCTTCTCCCTTTGGACGCTTTGAGGGCTCTCCTCAGATGAAAGAGGGAAAAGATAAGCCAAGGTAAGAGTGCAGGAAGTGAAAAAAAAAAAAAAAAAGCCCGGTGATAAGACGAGAGACAATGAAGTCTTTGATAGCACGTTTTCCTTACATCTGCGGGTTTTTTTTTTTACGTACCCGAGCGTGTCATGTCACATTTTTCAGTGAAGGCCCCGAAAAAGGATTTGGAGCAAGCTAAAAATTAACAAAATAGCTCATCACATCTTGTCAAGAGCAGTTTGTATCTATAATTCCCATAGGCTTGATACTCACGGAAGGACTGGGCCAGGGTTGGGTAGGGTTACTTTAACTGGATTACTTTCAATGACTTTTGGATGACTCCGATACCAAATATGCGAATCAAAGACAAAATAAACTAAATATGAAGAAAATGATGACTCACAACACGCGGTAAGCTTTCTCTCCTGGCTTTGATCTCTTTGATCTCCGGCAAAACAAACATCAAATGCGACAGAAAGAGAATGAAAATAAATCCAAACAGCTTGCCAACAGGAATTTTGCCCTTCCATGTGTGTTCCGTTACTCCCCAAGCCACATGCTAACAAGTTATGCAAACAAATACAAGCTAACGGCTGCAGGCTAACAGCAACTTGCTAACGAGTCAGGCTAAAAGCTATAGGGTAACAGCTACTTGCTAACGAGTCAGGCCAACAGCTACAGGCTAACGGCTGCATGCTAACGGCTACATGCTAACAAAGTATGCTAACGGCTACTTGCTAACGAGTCAGTAACGGCTGCAGGCTAACAGCAACTTGCTAACGAGACAGGCCAAAAGCTACAGGCTAACAGCTACTTGCTAACGAGTCAGGCCAACAGCTACATGCTAACCACTAAGTGCTAATGGTTACATGCTCACGGCAAAAGGCTAACGGTAACATGCTAACAGCTTCAGGCTAACAGAAACTTGCTAACGAGTCAGGCCAATAGCTGCAGGCTAATGGATACATGCTAACAGCTGCATGCTATCAGCTGCATGCTAACAGGGTTGGGTAGGGTTACTTTAACTGGATTACTTTCAATGACTTTTGGATGACTCCTATACCAAATATGCGAATAAAAGACAAAATAAACTAAATATGAAGAAAATGATGACTCACAACACGCGGTAAGCTTTCTCTCCTGGCTTTGATCTCTTTGATCTCCGGCAAAACAAACATCAAATGCGACAGAAAGAGAATGAAAATAAATCCAAACAGCTTGCCAACAGGAATTTTGCCCTTCCATGTGTGTTCCGTTACTCCCCAAGCCACATGCTAACAAGTTATGCAAACAAATACAAGCTAACGGCTGCAGGCTACTAGCAACTTGCTAACGAGTCAGGCCAAAAGCTACAGGCTAACGGCTACTTGCTAACGAGTCAGGCCAACAGCTACAGGCTAACGGCTGCATGCTAACGGCTACATGCTAACAAAGTATGCTAACGGCTACTTGCTAACGAGTCAGTAACGGCTGCAGGCTAACAGCAACTTGCTAACGAGACAGGCCAAAAGCTACAGGCTAACAGCTACTTGCTAACGAGTCAGGCCAACAGCTACATGCTAACCACTAAGTGCTAATGGTTACATGCTCACGGCAAAAGGCTAACGGTAACATGCTAACAGCTTCAGGCTAACAGAAACTTGCTAACGAGTCAGGCCAATAGCTGCAGGCTAATGGCTAAATGCTAACAGCTGCATGCTAACAGGGTTGGGTAGGGTTTCTTTAACTGGATTACTTTCAATGACTTTTGGATGACTCCGATACCAAATATGCTAATAAAAGACAAAAGAAACTAAATATGAAGAAAATGATGACTCACAACACGTGGTAAGCTTTCACCCCTGGCTTTGATCTCTTTGATCTCCGGCAAAACAAACATCAAATGCGACAGAAAGAGAATGAAAATAAATCCAAACAGCTTGCCAACAGGAATTTTGCCCTTCCATGTGTGTTCCGTTACTCCCCAAGCCACATGCTAACAAGTTATGCAAACAAATACAAGCTAACGGCTGCAGGCTAACAGCAACTTGCTAACGAGTCACGCTAAAAGCTACAGGCTAACAGCTACTTGCTACTGAGTCAGGCTAACAGCTACAGGCTAACGGCTGCATGCTAACGGCTACATGCTAACAAAGTATGCTAACGGCTACTTGCTAACGAGTCAGTAACGGCTGCAGGTTAACAGCAACTTGCTAACGAGTCAGGCTAAAAGCTACAGGCTAACAGCTATTTGCTAACGAGTCAGGCCAACAGCTACATGCTAACCACTGGATAACTTTCAATGACTTTTGGATGACTCCGATACCAAATATGCTAATAAAAGACAAAAGAAACTAAATATGAAGAAAATGATGACTCACAACACGCGGTAAGCTTTCTCTCCTGGCTTTGATCTCTTTGATCTCCGGCAAAACAAACATCAAATGCGACAGAAAGAGAATGAAAATAAATCCAAACAGCTTGCCGACAGGAATTTTGCCCTTCCATGTGTGTTCCGTTACTCCCCAAGCCACATGCTAACAAGTTATGCAAACAAATACAAGCTAACGGCTGCAGGCTAACAGCAACTTGCTAACGAGTCAGGCTAAAAGCTATAGGGTAACAGCTACTTGCTAACGAGTCAGGCCAACAGCTACAGGCTAACGGCTGCATGCTAACGGCTACATGCTAACAAAGTATGCTAACGGCTACTTGCTAACGAGTCAGTAACGGCTGCAGGCTAACAGCAACTTGCTAACGAGACAGGCCAAAAGCTACAGGCTAACAGCTACTTGCTAACGAGTCAGGCCAACAGCTACATGCTAACCACTAAGTGCTAATGGTTACATGCTCACGGCAAAAGGCTAACGGTAACATGCTAACAGCTTCAGGCTAACAGAAACTTGCTAACGAGTCAGGCCAATAGCTGCAGGCTAATGGCTAAATGCTAACAGCTGCATGCTAACAGGGTTGGGTAGGGTTTCTTTAACTGGATTACTTTCAATGACTTTTGGATGACTCCGATACCAAATATGCTAATAAAAGACAAAAGAAACTAAATATGAAGAAAATGATGACTCACAACACGTGGTAAGCTTTCACCCCTGGCTTTGATCTCTTTGATCTCCGGCAAAACAAACATCAAATGCGACAGAAAGAGAATGAAAATAAATCCAAACAGCTTGCCAACAGGAATTTTGCCCTTCCATGTGTGTTCCGTTACTCCCCAAGCCACATGCTAACAAGTTATGCAAACAAATACAAGCTAACGGCTGCAGGCTAACAGCAACTTGCTAACGAGTCACGCTAAAAGCTACAGGCTAACAGCTACTTGCTACTGAGTCAGGCTAACAGCTACAGGCTAACGGCTGCATGCTAACGGCTACATGCTAACAAAGTATGCTAACGGCTACTTGCTAACGAGTCAGTAACGGCTGCAGGTTAACAGCAACTTGCTAACGAGTCAGGCTAAAAGCTACAGGCTAACAGCTATTTGCTAACGAGTCAGGCCAACAGCTACATGCTAACCACTGGATAACTTTCAATGACTTTTGGATGACTCCGATACCAAATATGCTAATAAAAGACAAAAGAAACTAAATATGAAGAAAATGATGACTCACAACACGCGGTGAGCTTTCTCTCCTGGCTTTGATCTCTTTGATCTCCGGCAAAACAAACATCAAATGCGACAGAAAGAGAATGAAAATAAATCCAAACAGCTTGCCGACAGGAATTTTGCCCTTCCATGTGTGTTCCGTTACTCCCCAAGCCACATGCTAACAAGTTATGCAAACAAATACAAGCTAACGGCTGCAGGCTAACAGCAACTTGCTAACGAGTCAGGCTAAAAGCTATAGGGTAACAGCTACTTGCTAACGAGTCAGGCCAACAGCTACAGGCTAACGGCTGCATGCTAACGGCTACATGCTAACAAAGTATGCTAACGGCTACTTGCTAACGAGTCAGTAACGGCTGCAGGCTAACAGCAACTTGCTAACGAGACAGGCCAAAAGCTACAGGCTAACAGCTACTTGCTAACGAGTCAGGCCAACAGCTACATGCTAACCACTAAGTGCTAATGGTTACATGCTCACGGCAAAAGGCTAACGGTAACATGCTAACAGCTTCAGGCTAACAGAAACTTGCTAACGAGTCAGGCCAATAGCTGCAGGCTAATGGCTACATGCTAACAGCTGCATGCTATCAGCTGCATGCTAACAGGGTTGGGTAGGGTTACTTTAACTGGATTACTTTCAATGACTTTTGGATTACTCCAATACCAAATATGCGAATAAAAGACAATATAAACTAAATATGAATAAAATGATGACTCACAACACGTGGTAAGCTTTCTCTCCTGGCTTAGATCTTTTTGATCTCCGGCAAAACGAACATCAAATGCCACAGAAACAAAATGAAAATCAATCCAAACAGCTTTCCGACATCATTTTTGCTGTTTCCATGTATACTGTTACTCCCCAAGCCTGCGCAAAATTTACTAATTTTATTCCTATTTAGTTTCTTTTGTCTTTTATTAGCATATTTGGTATTGGAGTAATCCAAAAGTCATTGAAAGTAATCAAGTTAAAGTAACCCTACCCAACCCTGGCCCAGTCCTTCCGTGAGTATCAAGCCTATGGGAATTATTTTACTGTGATAAATCACCACTAGGGGCAGCAGGGCGGCGCAGTGGTTAACGCGTGTGCGGCACAGTTCTGAGGTCATGAAATCGAACCCCCTGTGTGGAGTTTGCATGTTCCAGTGTTCATTTTACCTCTGAAAAGTGATGATGCTCAAAAACCTATGGGTCCCAACAGAGATCTATGGGTCCCCAAAATGTATTGTTATCCAGGTTGAAATCGTAAATAGACGACAAATATATACTAAAAATCTAGATATTCATTCAGTTTAAATCATCAAATTATGAATTCATTTTCTGCATAAAATTATTGTTGGTAATATAACGATTAAAGGGATAACCACAAACCTGTCTTTATTTTCATTTTCTCCTTTTATACTTCCTTTTTTTCTTAACTTCCTTATACAACATCATCATTCGCTATACAATGCATCAAAGCAAGTGAGCCGTTGGAGAGCCGGCTCCCTTTAATGAGTTAAGCCGAAAAAGCCGGTTCTCTAAAAAGAGACGAAAACTCGAACCGCGAAACCAAAACAACAATGGCGGATCTGCCTGACGAAAAGTTTGAAGTGCGGTAAATCTTTGTTCAAAAAAAATGTAGCAACTCAGTTGTTCATTAACAACATATATGATATAATGAGGCAGCACGGCGGCGCAGTGGTTAGCGCGTGTGCGGCACAGTTCTGAGGTCGTGGGAACCTCGGGAGAAACAAGCCTGGAATTTACCGTTTTAAACTAATGTGTTCTCCTTATGTCAAGCTCGACTCCAATAAACCACAACACAATTAGCACGGCGGCGCAGTGGTTAGCGCATGTGCGGCACAGTTCTAAGGTCTAAGGTCTTGGGAACCTCCTGTGTGGGTTCAAATCCAGCTCCCGGCCTTACTGTGCGGAGTTTGTATGTTCTCCCCGTGCTTGCGTGGGTTTCTTCCGAGCACTCCGGTTTCCTCCCACATTTCAAAAACATGCATTTCAGGTGAACTGGCCGGTCCAAATTGTCCCTAGGTGTGAATGAGCGAGTGAGTTGTCTGTCCCTGTGAGCCCTGCAACTGGCTGGCAACCAGTTCAGGGTGTCCCCTGCCCACTGCCCGAAGACAGTTGGAATGGGCTCCATCCCCCCCGCGACCCTACTGAGGATAAGCGGTGAAGATAATGGATGGATGGATGAAATCACCACTAGATGGCAGCAGTGGCATTGATCAGATCTTTCGTCCCTGTATGGCAGTGTCTATTCTGTTTGTTCCTTTATCTTCTTTGTTTTCTTTTATCCTCACTGTTAAATGTGAAACTGGAGTGCCGCGTCCAATTTCTTTGGTTAGGGTTACTTTAACTTGATTACTTTCTATTACTTTTGGATGACTCCAATAGCAAATATGCTAATAAAAGACAAACGAAACTGAATATGAATAAAATTGATGACTCACAACGCGTGGTAAGCTTTCTCTCCTGGCTTTGAGTAATTCAAAAGTAATTGAAAGTAATCCAGTTAAACTTTAACTACTCATTTGAACTCGGGGGCCACACGATAGAACAAAGATTCTGTCGGGGGCCGGACTAGTAGATTAAAGAGAAAGATAAAGAGGGATGAACAGAAAGAAAGAAGGAAAGAAAGAAAGAAACACAGAAAGAAAGAGAGACAGAAAAAAAGAAAGAAAGAAAGAAAGAAAGAACGACAGAAAGGAAGAAAAAAAGGAAGAATGAAAGAAAAAAACGGATAAGTAGATTAAAGAGAAAGAAAAAGAAGGGTAAAGAAATAAGAGAAAGAGGGAGGGAAAAGGAGAGAGGGCGGGACAAAGAAAGAAACAGAGAGAGAGGGAGAGAGCGTGAGAAACAAAAGAGATAAAAAGTCGTGAGAGAGGGGGGAAAAGAAAGGGAGAGGAAGAAAGAAATCAAAAGAGAAATAGAAAGACAGAAGGAGAGAAAAGAGAAAAGAAAGCACGAAGGGTAGGAAGAGAGAAAGAGAAAAGAGAGAAAAGGAACAAAGAAAGTTAGAGCAAAATAAGTTAAAAAGAAACGGAGAGAGAAACAGACAAAGAGCAACAAAGGAAGAGAAAAAGAGAAACACAGAGAGTGAAAGAGACAGAGTGGGAGAAAAGGAGTGAAAAAGAAAGAGAGAGAGAGAGAGAGAGAGAGAGAGAGGGAGAGAGAGAGAGAAATAAATACAGTGTCTTTCTGAGAGGCACCTATCTTTGGCAACATCAAGTTGACATCTTTCAACCTGCAGCTCGTTTTTCTCCTGCGCTTCTCTGAGTGTGGTCTCGCGGGCCGGATTCAATCCCTTAGCGGGCCTGATCTGGCCCACGGGTTGCCTGTTTGACACCTGTGAGTTAAAGTAACCCTACCCAACCCTGCTCACTTCTACACTTCTGCATGGATGCATCTTGATGGGTCACTAAATGAATGTCTTTCCTTGAGAAAGTACAAAAATGTGGAGCTTGAAAGATAAACATTTTTATTGTAAAACGAAAGTCGGAGAGTAAGGCCTCAAATAGACGAGAATTCCAGTCTTCTGGCCTACTTAACACAGGGCTCAATTTCCCCCCCTGGTGTTTGCTCACACATCATGCACAGTAATCCTGCAGTGCCATTGTTCACCTATAGGGGGTAGGCTAAGCTCGCTATTTCAGCGTGTGAGTCACGAGAAGGGCTTGGATTCTGCACAGCAGGGGGCGCTACTTGCAAGCAATGCGACCAAAACTCAAGGCTGTCATTCACTGAACTCGCATAAAACGGATTTTTAAGTGCAGTGTTTTTCAAGTTTTTAAGAAAAAAGGTTTCAAAATGAATCCCCGGTACCTGTTTCATGTTGTTGTAGTTTTTAGCTTATATTGAGTTTCTTTTGTCTTTTCTTAGCATATTTTGTATTGGAGTAATCCAAAAGTCATTGAAAGTAATCCACTTAAAGTAACCCTACCCAACCCTGCTCATGAGGTATATAGGATAGTAGTAATTTGATTTTATTTGTTGGGAAACCTAACAAAAAACATAAAACGTAACAATAATAATACTTAAAATGAATACAAAATATCACCCAGAGGATTTTTACCCCTTCTTTATATAAAATTTTAAAAAAACAATAGAATAAAATAAATAAGCAAAAAATAGTATTTGATAGATTATTTTTATTTTTTCTGTGCAAAATGAGAATTTCCATGCGGGAATGAATAAAGTATCTATCTATCTATCTATCTATCTATCTATCTATCTATCTATCTATCTATCTATCTATCTATCTATCTATCTATCTATCTATCTATCTATCTATCTATCTATCTATCCATCTATCTATCTATCTATATCTATGCTTATATCTATCTATCTATCTATCTATCTATCTATCTATCTATCTATCTATCTATCTATCTATCTATCTATCTATCTATCTATCTATCTATCTATCTATCTATCTATCCATCTATCCATCTATACCTATGCTTATATCTATCTATCTATCTATCTATCTATCTATCTATCTATCTATCTATCTATCTATCTATCTATCTATCTATCTATCTATCTATCTATCTATCCATCTATATCTATGCTTATATCTATCTATCTATCTATCCATCTACACCTATGCTTATATCTATCTATCTATCTATCTATCTATCTATCTATCTATCTATCTATCTATCTATCTATCTATCTATCTATTGCTATGGTTATATTTCTCTCTCTCTCTCTCTCTCTCTCTCTCTCTCTCTCTCTCTCTCTCTCTCTCTATCTAACTATCTCTCTCTCTCTCTCTCTCTCTCTCTCTCTCTCTCTCTCTCTCTCTCTCTCTCTCTCTCTCTCTCTCTCTATCTATCTACCTATCTATCTATCTATCCATCTATAGCTATGCTTATATTTCTCTCTCTCTCTCTCTCTCTCTCTATCTATCTATCTATCTATCTATCTATCCATCTATAGCTATGCTTATATTTCTCTCTCTCTCTCTCTCTCTCTCTCTCTCTCTCTCTCTCTCTCTCTCTCTCTCTCTCTCTCTCTCTCTCTCTCTCTCTGTCTCTCTCTCTCTCTCTCTCTCTCTCTATCTATCTATCTATCTATCTATCTATCTATTTATCTCTCTCTCTCTCTCTCTCTCTCTCTCTCCCTCTCTCTCTCTCTCTCTCTCTCTCTCTCTCTATCTATCTATCTATCTAAACTTAAACACTGAATAAAATGAATGGGATCAATGGAAGGCCTTTAAAGAGACATCCTTATTTGATGGCTTCTCTCCCTGTTCTCCTTGCATCTCAAAATCCATATGGTCTTCTCTCCTTATTTAGAGTGTCTACTTAAATTTAAATGTATCTTTTATATTTCGAAAGGCAACTTATCAAATATATATCTGTACTATCTTACGATCACATGATTAGTCTATAAGATGAATGAAAATATTTGAAATCTGCTGCCACCTACTGATATGGATGAATGTTACAGTTACTCAGCTGATGACTGGGAGAAATGAAAGATACGGAACAATGGCGTGCATTTCTTTTAAAGATAAAATAAAGCAATACCTTGCTAGACAAAGTTTCACAGCAAACCGTTTGAAATACAGTGGAACCTGGGTTTTCGAACGCCTCTCAGTTCGAACAAATCGGTGTTCGACCAAAAATTTCGAGAAATTCTAGCTTAGCTGTTCGGTCAAAAATTGCTTCTTTTTGCTTTCGCTTTTAATATCGGTGAACGGAGTGTTTTGGCCCCTAACTATGCCTTCGAAGAAGGTCGGTGCAAGCAGGACAGGTGAAAAAAGACAAGTTGTTCGTACAACTATTGCCTTTAAGAAAGACATAATAGCTAAATATGAAAGAGGTGTGCGAGTTTCTGATCTTGCTAAGAGAATACAGCATGCGCCTTCTGCTGACCACCACAAAGGTAAGAAATCCTATTTATAATTCTTTTCTTTATCTTTTTTTTTTTTTTTTTACACGTTCGTGTTAGCGTAATCTTTCGTACGGAAGATTACAATAACGCGAACGTACGATTAGCCTGGGTTAGCTTTATGATTCGAAGTAAACATTCAGGGTGTTGGAACGGAGCCCAAATTCAGGGTGTTGGAACGGAGCCCCCTTTCCAATGAAGCGCTATCCACTTGTGGTGCTAAATGACTTGTAAACGACCTGATTTTTTTATTTTCACACGTTCATGTTAGCGTAATCTTTCGTACGGAAGATTGCGCTAACGCGAACGTACGATTAGCCTGGGTTAGCTTCATGTTTACGTTCATGGTAAACATTCAGGGTGTTGGAACGGATTAAAACGATTTACATTATTTTTAATGGGAAAATCGATTTCGGTGATTGAACAAATCGCTTCTCAAACCATAACTTTACTGCTTGAAATCAGGGGGTGATTTCAGGTTTAGAGCTTTGGGGTGTCAAATGGACTGAACCATTTCAAGGAATTTGAGTATTTCCGACGCTAGTTTTATTTTATTTTCAAAAATTATTTTTAACGTTTTTTTTATTTGATTTTTCCACCGCGCCTATCTGCTTTTATCTTCTTATCTTTCGATGTCCTGGGGACAGAGTGCATTAAGCTGGAGGAAAGGAGGTGGAAGGGGAGTTGAGGTGGGGTGTGATTTCCCCCTTGTGCTCAGTGTTTTTGTTTATCCTAGGATGAAAATGGTGAAAGTGAGAAAAGACAGTCCAAATGTCAACTCAATCCCCAAAGAGATTACAAAAACAAGAGTTTGTATAAACGCTTTCAAGAAAGCCACGTACGTGCACGCACCACGCAAGCCGAGGCTGCAATGATGATTTCGGCCAGGAGATGGCGTCAGCGAGTGGACCAAATTGTGGACACAGCTTTTAAAGGGAGAGTGTGCAGTATGTCTTGCATCCGAGTGGTAGAAAAAAAAACTTTCATTCAGGAAAGGAAAAATTGATTCGAATACTAGTACTCAATAATATCGATAACATTGTTCAGTGTTCATTTGTTGTGTGAAAAGTGATGGGTCCCGGGGACTCGCATGCTCAAAAATTTATGGGTCCCAACAGAGATCTATGGGTTCCCAAAATTTAGTGTGCTCCAAACACTTACAAACTGTCTTATTTTCCCTTGCAAAATAGAATAAAATATTTTTTTCAAATATGTTTATTTATGTACCGTATTTTCCGCACTATAAGGCGCACCGGGTTATAGGGCGCACCCCCAAAAAATAGTTTTTGGTCCTATTTTCGACATACATAAGACGCACCGGATTATAAGGCGCTACAATGGGAACGTGGACAAAACAGTCAGATGGTTCAGTCCAACTTATTACCCCCTCAACATTCCCAAAGCTTGCAAAGAAGCAGATACGTGTCTCAGACATGTACGGAAACAGTGTCTGTAGGATGTCACTCAAATGCATCGTTCCAAATATCATTCAAAAGGTTAAAGTCTTGGGATTCAACAAATGCCAACCTCTCCTTAGTTTCTATTTTCTTTTTCGCTCGCAACTTTACTGTGCATATGACAATAAACACTTAGAATTGAGTTGAATTTAAAAATAGACACTCCATTCCATCCATTATCTGCAGCGCTTATCACAGAAACATCGAGTTCAGTCTGAAACAAGATACAGGGACAATATAAAACCCGGAGTAGCTCACCGAAGTCGTTGTGTTCTCATAATAATGTGCAGCCAATGTCCTCTTATATCCGTGAGGGTAGTAAATCCAGGAGAATACAATATTTACGAATACAGAATAGAAAAAAATGCTTTCTCTATGCCGTCAGCCACGTGCTATACACATTCATCTTTTTCGGCCAATTGCAGGCTTTGTTTTGCCGCTTCAGCCAATGCCAGCCTGTAAATGATAAAAAGGACCCGCCCCTTGACCTCCGAATAACTTTAGCCAATAGTGATCGATTCAAATGATGATTGACACATTGGTTAGCCAATGAAACGCCGGTAAATAAATCCCAGCATACACCGCGGACTACTTCGCCTTCGGGGGAAAATCGAGTCGGTGGCTGTTAGTTGGAAGACTTTGCGACTTAATATTGATCCATAAATAAGGCGCACTGTATTATAAGGCGCATGGTCAGCTTTTGAAAAAAATAAAGGCTTTGAGGTGCGCCTTATAGTGCGGAAAATACGGTAGTTTAACATGTTATATTGTACATGTGTTTCATTATATCATCTCATCTCATTGGTTGCACCGCTTATCCTCAGTAGGGTCGCGGGGGTGCCGGAGCCCATCCCAGCAATCATCGGGCAGTGGGCAGGGGACACCCTGAACTGGTTGCCAGCCAAAAGCAGGGCACACGGGGACAGACAACTCACTCGCTCAGTCACACCAAGGGACAATCATTATATCATATATGTTGTTAATGAACAACTGAGTTGCTCGACATGAATGAGGTTTATTATCAGAAAAGTTCAAAAATGAAGTCGCTTGGACGTTCACTGTAGAAGGAAAAAATACATGCAAATAGAATAAAGTAGAATAATAGATTTTCTTTTTCGAATTATGAATTCATTTCCTGCAAAAAATTATTGTTGGTAATATACCGATTAAAAGGGATCACCACAAACCTGTCTTTTTCATTTTCTCCTTTTATACTTCCTCTTTTTCTTAACTTCTTTATACAACATACCGTAAATTCCGGACTATAGAGCGCACCTGATTATAAGCCGCACCCACCACATTTTGAGGGAAAAACCGATTTTGTACATACACAAGCCGCACCTGTACATAAGCCGCATGCGCCCACATTTAAACATGTAACATAAACACAAAATGAACCCAAACCCGACTTCAAGTCCCGCGATTGAAACTAAATGTCCTTCATTAAAGTCCACAGTCCAAAAATTACATCCGGCAAAATGAACGGAAAATGATACCGGTACTTAAGGTTTGATGCAGACCTGCAGAGTCCGGGTCCCGTTGAAAGTAATCCAAGGAAAAAGGTGTTTATTTCCAAAGGTAAGGGTGGGAAAAATATATCAGATGAACACATCTACTCACGCAACTCCTTTTTCTTTTACCAACTTTTTACCCCCTCTCCTTTCCTTGTCTGTCCCTCACCTTTAGCGGTCCCCACTTAAACTCGGCACCCCGCGTTTGTTCCGCCCCTCATTTTTCGTTCACCCGTGCAAATCAGAATAAGTGTCTAAAATAAATACAAATAAATACATGATAAAAATATACAGGTGCAAATACATATTATACATGGGTTACACATATTTACAAAGAAAGACACCGAGAGAGTTTTCAAAGCTTTAATAATATTAATAATATAGCTTTGACAGGGCAGTTAATGGTAGCAACACTCGAGCGCCGGATCACTGAATAAGCCGCATAACTGAATAAGCCGCAGGGTTGAAAGTTAGGGAAAAAAGTAGCGGCTTATAGTCCGGAATTTACGGTAATCATTTGTAATATAATGTATCAAAGCAAGTGAGCCGTTGGAGAGCCGGCTCTTGAATGAGTTGAGCCGAAAAAGCCGGTTCTCTAAAAAGAGACGGACTTTCACTACACAACTCGAACTGGAGATCGGCGTGCAGAGGAAAACTCGAACCGCGAGACCAAAACAACAATGGCGGATCTGCCTGACGAAAAGTATGGAGTGCGGTCAATCTTTGTTCAAAAATGATAGTGATAATTTCGTGTCCAAAAAGTTGCGTCCTAGGGACGCACGTTGATTTAACACGATGCGTCCCCAGCAAAAATAATGCGTCGAGGACGCAGGGACGCGGGCAGACCAGAACACTGATTGTTATTTGGATCGTTCCGCCCACCCGTACAATTTACATTTAACAAACATCCTTCACTTACTGGAGTAAGAGCCATGCCAACAGAGGAGGTGAGATTAATCTCATCTTTGAGTAAACACTGGATTTCTTGTGACCATTTGCTCAAATTTTCCTTACGGGTCAGAGCGTTGACACAAAGTCGGTGAGCAACGCTTGAAACAACAGTGAGCAACAGCAATCCCAAGTGTGGCAACTAAGTCATTATCAAACATGTCCAAAACTTGACATCAAGTTACATTTTGCGGAGTTTCCGGCAATGCAAAATGATTTTTCTCTTTTGAATGAATTGACTCATGTACGGTTGCAAAGGTTGCAGGCTCACAAACGTCATTTGTTCTTACAATTTTTTCACAAGATATCCATTTCTTTTTATTTCCTGATATAATTTTTCGCTTAATATTAACATTTTGGGGGGCTTATTTAGTCGTTTGTAAGATACAGAACTGTACTTAATCACATTTTTGAGTGGAAGTACAATGTTGGCAAGAAGATTTACTTGATATAATTGGAAATTATTTGAATGCAACACAAATTTTTTCTTCTTTTTTCCGTATTTTTTTTCTACTTTTTTAAAAATTCCTTTAAAAAAATCTCATTGTGTTTATTTTTTCCGAGCTGTTACTTTTTTCTTTTTGTTTTCTATTTCCTTCTTTTCCCTACATTTCTTTCTTTTCTTAATTTCTGTCCTTTTTTCTAAATTTTTCCTTCGTTTTTTTCTCTTCCTTTTGTTTCTTTTTTTCTCAGCTTTTCACTACTTTTTCATTTTGGTATTTTTTTTCTTTTTTGTTCTATTCTCCCTTCCTTTAAGTCATTGTGAGTATAATTTTACATAATATTTGGTTATGTTGGGATGAAAGAAGCGAAAACAACCTGAACAGCCGTTTAGGACCCGAAAGAGCCGGTTCCTTTTAGTGAGCCGAGCCGAAGAAGCCGGTTCGCTACTAACTTTACTCAACTTCATTCCACTTCGACTCGACTTCAAAATACCGCATTTAGGACACAACGTCAGGGGAACCCGTGTATTTTTACCTTCATGCACTGTAACTTTGACTTAAGTCGCTTCTTAATTAGCAATTAGGAGCCCTGATTTTTGTGCGCTGGCTAGATTTTCTTGTGCGCTGAGAACGTGCGAGCAGTTTAGAGGGAACACTGCTAATGACACATACTGGGACATTTTCCCCGGCTTTAAATTCCGGTCAGCAGTTAGCAAGATCATGAGATTGTATAGAAATTGTGCGTGCTGAACTGGAAATGTTCTGCTCTGTGGGAAAAGGCTTCAGCAGTGACTGTGCATTAAAAAGCTGTGGAAATAGTGCCCGGGCAATTCTCTCCGCCTCGCTGTTTTTCCTTCCATGCTGTGGTTATCCATGTGCTTCGGAGGCTTCTACTCCTCCGCTTTCCTTAGTCATTTCATTCGACATTTTATGTATGTGGTTCTGAATTGAGATGAAGTCTGCCCTGTAAAAAGTCTGATGGACACGATATTATCACTGTTATTGTTATTATTTACCAACGAGAAAAGTTCTACATCACCAGGACAGGTTTTTAAATAAATTATTATGGCCAATGTCACAATCCTGCACTCACTTCCAGGTTCAAGTTTCTTCCTCACAGCTTCGGTCACTTGTCTTGATTTCCCTCCTATCACAACCCTCCCCCGTCACTATTTAAACACTCTGTCTCCTTGGTTCTGTGCTAGTTTGTTGTCTTTAATGTCACATCCCAAGCACTCTTGCCTCAGTGTCATGTTATCCTAATGTAACACTTGACGAACCTTTGAACTGTCGCCTTTGCTGATTGGGTTTACTGGGACACCGACCCCTCTCCTTCATCTTGGACCACTGCAATAAGGACAAAGAAACGCCCCCCAAGAAACAGGGCTCAGGATGCGGCAGATGAGGACGTTTTCGATGACGACGACTTCTACCACCAGTTGCTGCAAGAGCTATCTATGGCGCCAGTCCTGCATGAGCGCCATGCCCTGGCGGACGACGCCCGCACCGAACTCTAATGGGGACTCTTTGGACTCCGCAAACCCTTTATGTCCACAAAACGATTACCGGCCCGTTGCACTGACTCCTATCATAATGAAGTGCTTTGAGAGACTGGTTAAAGAGCACATCACCTCCAGTCTCCCCTCCTCATTCGACCCCTTTCAGTTTGCCTACAGGACAAACCGCTCCACCAGGGATGCCATCTCCTCTGCGCTTCACCTGAGCCTGACACACCTAGAGGAGAAGAACACCCATGTGCGGATGCTGTTCCTGGACTTCAGTTCAGCATTCAACACCATCATCCCACAACATCTGGTAGACAAAATGAGACTCCTGGGTTTCAACACCCCCCTGCGGAACTGGCTGCTGGACTTCCTCTGTGACAGACCCCAATCAGTGCGGATAGGTCAGAACAGTTCAGATGTCATCAACCTCAGCACGGGCTCCCCCCAAGGCTGCGTCCTAAGCCCCTTGCTGTTCACCTTGATGACACACGACTGCGTCCCTAGGTCCGCCACAAACCACATTGTGAAGTATGCTGACGACACAACAGTGGTGGGCCTCATCAGGGATGACAACGACCTGGCCTACAGAGAGGAGGTGGAGCAGTTGGTGGGCTGGTGCAGGGACAACAGCCTGGTCCTGAATGTTGACAAAACTAAAGAGATCATTGTCGACTTTAGGAAAAACCAGCCCAACCATGCCCCACTTTGCATCAACAACAAGGCTGTGGAGGTTGTCAGCAGTATCAAGTTCCTAGGGGTGCACATTACAAACAAACTCACCTGGTCCGTGAACACTGCATCACTGGTTAAGAGGGCACAGCAGCGCCTGTACTTCCTGCGGAGGATGAGGAGAGCCCACCTGCCCCCACCCTCCCTCATCACATTCTACAGGGGCACCATAGAGAGTATCCTGACCAGCTGTATCTCTGTGTGGTGTGGAGGCTGCAGCGCTACCGACTGGGGTAGTGTGAGGAGGGTAACGAGGACATCAGAGAAAATAATCGGGACTACACTTCCCTCCATTCAGGACATTGGCCAGAAGCGCTGCCTATCCCATGCTAAGAACATTACCGGGGACCCCTCTCACCCCCATCATGGACTGTTCACTCTGCTAGCCTCTGGGAAGAGGTACTGCAGTGTGCGGTGCAGGACCACCAGGCTCCGCAGTAGTCTAGTCCCCCTGGCCATTAGACTGTTAAATGGTCAATCTAACATATAGTTAACTTAAATCTAAACGGCTGCTAATCTGACTTTTTGCACTACTGGCAGTTTTTTATAGCTTGCCACTCCTTGCACATTGCTCTCTGCACTATTGTAATTACAGCGTTATTGTTACAGTGTTAATGTTACTGTGTACCTGACTTGTTAACCTGACTGCCCATTTTGCACATCTGGTTAGCTACTCTTCTTGCACTATCGGCACTATGGTAAAATACTATACGTAGCCAAAATACAATACAACTTTATTTATATCTGTACATTCAAGGAAACTGTGGGGGTCAGATGCATCGACATTTCGTTCTGTATACACGTGTACTAGAATTACAATAAAGTAGATCTGAATCTGAATCTGAATCTGAAAAGAGGATGTTGTCGATTTAGACCCCACAAGCGTCATCCATTTTGTTAGCTTCTTTTGAATCTTTCTTGTGTGGCTGAGGAAGCCAAGCCAAGCTTGATTCCTAACCACTTCTCCATTTTTCTCGTGTTCTCCGTGCATCTACTTTGGAAAATGATATGCTAATGCACGACCTTATAACGCTCAGGAAAGTCCGGAAGCAGGAAGTTATTCGATGCAGGCTTCTGATTGGCTGCCGAGTATGCAAATTGCGAAACGAACCGAAATTCTGAAATTTCCAAATCGGACGAAGATTTTGAAGTCGTAATAAAGCAAACGTTTGATGATGAGAAGAAATCTTTTGCTTTTTCTTGAAAAAGTTGTCGGCCACCGGGCGGAGACGTTTTGTGGGTTGTTCGCCCGACGTAAAAGATGCATGCCCCGGGCATCCGGGCAGACGTTATTTCTGTCGTGATTGCTGATTTGGAGCACCTGCGGCAGCTTGTTTGGCGCCAACAGCCCGGACAGCTGATTGGTGGACACTCCCTTTTTAAACCCCCGGCTTCCTCTCAGTGACTGTCAGATCGTTGTGAACTGTTGCATTCCACTCAGTGAGCATTCCCGTCTGACTCCGTTTCTGCTGAGCCTTTTTCCTGCCTGATCTTCGTTTTTGACCCGTTTCTGGACTTGATTACGCCCGTTCTGCCCTGTTACCTGCCTGCCTCCTGCCTACGACCTCGCTTACGAACACGACATCGCCTTCGATCTCCAGCCCCGGCCAACGACTCTCTATTCCCGCCTGTCCCCGTCCGACACGGAAGTGTCACTCCCGCCTCGCTCGCTCCTGGTTTCCGTCAGTCCTCGGATCAAGCTAGCAAGCCTTACTCTCCCTCTCTTTTCAAATAAAAACTGAGAAACGTACGCTGTTGAGTCCTGTGTCCGTTCTGGTCTGTGACAATTTCAGACACTGATTATACCAAAGATCCCTGCCTTGGTTTAAAATTGTAATGTCATTTCAAAAATCTTGATGAACTTTCAGCATTCCGTGAAAAATCTACCTTGGTCATATCCCTCAAAAGGGGTGACCGACAGCAACACATACAATAACAAAGAAAATAAAAGGGAAAAATAGGGTAGGGTTACTTTAACTGGATTACTTTCAATGACTTTTGGATTACTCCGATACCAAATATGCTAATAAAAGACAAAAGAAACTAAATATGAATACAATGACTCCATTTTGTGCAGGCTTGGGGAGTAACGGAATACATGGAAAGGCAAAAATGAAGTTTGGATTTATCTTCATTTTGTTTCTGTCGCATTTTATGTTCGTTTTGCCGGAGATCAAAGAGATCAAAGCCAGGAGAGAAAGCTTACCACGTGATGTGAGTCATCATTTTACTCATATTTAGTTTCTTTTGTCTTTTATGAGCATATTTGGTATTGGAGTCATCCAAAAGTCATTGAAAGTAATCCAGTTCAAGTAACCCTACCCAACCCTGTTAGCATGCAGCTGATAGCATGCAGCTGTTAGCATGTAGTAATTAGCCTGTAGCTATTGGCCTGACTTGTTAGCAAGTTTCTGTTCGCCTGCAGCTGTTAGCATGTTCCCGTTAGCCTTTAGCCGTGAGCATGTAACCATTAGCACTTAGAAGTTAGCATGTAGCTGTTGGCCTGACTCGTTAGCAAGAAGCCGTTAGCATACTTTGTTAGCATGTAGCCGTTAGCATGCAGCTGTTAGCCTGTAGCTGTTGGCCTGACTCGTTAGCAAGTAGCCGTTAGCATACTTTGTTAGCATGTAGCCGTTAGCATGCAGCTGTTAGCCTGTAGCTGTCGGCCTGACTCGTTAGCAAGTTGCTGTTAGCCTGCAGTCGTTAGCTTATATCCGTTTGCATAACTTGTTAGCATGTGGCTTGGGGAGTAACGGAACACATGGAACAGCAAAAATGATGTTGGCAAGCTGTTTGGATTGATTTTCATTTTGTTTCTGTCGCATTTGATGTTCGTTTTGCCGGAGATCAAAGAGATCAAAGCCAGGAGAGAAAGCTTACCACGTGTTGTGAGTCATCATTTTATTGATATTTAGTTTTTTTTGTCTTTTATTAGCATATTTGGTATTGGAGTCATCCAAAAGTCATTGAAAGTAATCCAGTTAAAGTAACCCTACCCAACCCTGTTAGCATGCAGCTGATAGCATGCAGCTGTTAGCATGTAGTAATTAGCCTGTAGCTATTGGCCTGACTCGTTAGCAAGTTTCTGTTCGCCTGCAGCTGTTAGCATGTTCCCGTTAGCCTTTAGCCGTGAGCATGTAACCATTAGCACTTAGCGGTTAGCATGTAGCTGTTGGCCTGACTCGTTAGCAAGTAGCCGTTAGCATACTTTGTTAGCATGTAGCCGTTAGCATGCAGCCGTTAGCCTGTAGCTGTTGGCCTGACTCGTTAGCAAGTTGCTGTTAGCCTGCAGTCGTTAGCTTATATCCGTTTGCATAACTTGTTAGCATGTGGCTTGGGGAGTAACGGAACACATGGAACAGCAAAAATGATGTTGGCAAGCTGTTTGGATTGATTTTCATTTTCTTTTCTGTCGCATTTTATGTTCGTTTTGCCGGAGATCAAAGAGATCAAAGCCAGGAGAGAAAGCTTACCACGTGTTTTGAGTCATCATTTTATTGATATTTAGTTTTTTTTGTCTTTTATTAGCATATTTGGTATCGGAGTCATCCAAAAGTCATTGAAAGTAATCCAGTTAAGGTAACCCTACCCAACCCTGGAGATAACTGCTAGCTTTCGTGAAGTACAGGGGAAACCAGGTCAACGTCCTGGCTCAGCTTTAGAATACTCCCTACCTTCACCGGGTTATTTTAAGCTGCTTGTAAATCACATCGCCGTGCAAAGTTCCAGTTTTACAACGAACACACCTTCCTCTTCACAAAGCTTTACCTTTAGACATAAACAAGCGCGTGCAAACTGCAGCGGAAGAGAAACGTGTGCTGCCTTGGCAAGTAGAACAGCAGCTGTGAAAACAGGCATGATGTCAGAACGGCATGGGGGGACCCAAGGCAAAAAAGGAACTATTTAGCTGGAGTTCTGAGGGACTGACTCACAGTGTTCATTTGTGAAAAGTGATGGGTCCCGGGGACTCGCATGCTCAAAAATCGATGGGTCCCAACCAATGTTCCCTCTAAACTGCGTGCATTGCCTGCACATTCTCAGCGCACAAGAAAATCTAGCCGGCTCACAAAAATCAGGGCTTGAAATTGCTAATTAAGTAGCCAATTAAGTCAAAGTTACAGTGCATGATGGTAAAAATACAAGGGTTCCCCTGACGTTGTGTCCTAAATGCGGCATTTTGAAGTCGAGTCGAAGTAGAACGAAGTTGAGTAAAGTTAGTAGAGTTGGTCGAGAACCGGCTTCTTCTGCTCGGCTCACTAAAAGGAACCGGCTCTTTCGGGTCCTAAACGGCTCTTCAGGTTGTTTTTGCTTCTTTCATCCCAACGTGACCAGATATTATGTAAAATTATCCACAAAATGACTTAAAGGAAGGGGGAATAGAACAAAAAAGAAAAAAAATACCAAAATGAAAAAGGAGTGAAAAGCTGAGAAAAAAAGAAACAAAAGGAAGAGAAAAAAGAAGGAAACATTTAGAAAAAAGCCAGAAAAAAGAAAGGAAAGAAATGTAGGAAAAAAGTAAATAGAGAACAAAAAGAAAAAAGTAACAGCTAGGAAAAAATAAACACAATGAGATTTTTTTAAAGGAATTAAAAAAATAAGTAGAAAAAAAACAGGGAAAAAGAGGTAAAGTTTCTGTTGCATTCAAATCATTTCCAATGATACCAAGTCAATCTTGTTGCCAACATTGTACTTCCGCTCAAAAATGTGATTAAATACTGTTGTTTATCGTGCAACCGACTCAATAAGCCCCCAAAAATGTTAGTATGATGCGACAAAAGATACCAGGAAAAAAAAGAAATGGAAATCTTGTGAAAGAATTGTAAAAACAAATGACGTTTGTGAGCCTGCAGCCTTTGCAACCGTACATGAGTCAATTCATTCAAAAGAGAAAAATAATTTTGCATTGCCGGAAACTCAGCAAAATGTAACGTGATGTCAAGTTTTGGACATGTTTGATAATTAATTATCTTGCCACACTTGGGATTACGGTTGCTCACCGACTTTCTGTCAACGCTCAGACCCCTGGAAATTTACAGGGAATATTGGTCCCAACAGAGATCTATGGGTCCCCAGAATGTAGTCTTATCGAGGTTAAAATTGTAAATCGGCGACAAATATATAAATGAATATATATATCTATATATTCATTCAGTTTTAATCATCACACTTAATTAGTAATACAAAACAGTTATCAATTCAGATTTTTCAGTTCACAAAAATATTGTACATTATACAAAATAATATTGCTGAAATATTAGTCTATATATTCATGCAGTTTTGATCACTTCAGATTTTTCAGTTCATATATTCTTCGTGGTTTGCTGTCCCGCCACAGTTGTGATGCCTTCTCAAGGTCCAATTGCAGCAATTTGTGGTTTTCATCGTCGTTGTGCCGATCCAATGTGCTTTTCTGAAAGTTCGTCTTGCGAAATGATTTATGCGATCCAGTTTTTTTGTCACGCTGGGTGCACGCATCACAGAACATGTAGCCTCCATGATCATCCTCCTCATAGCGTCACCAGGAATAGAATTGAGTCCATTTTGGCAGAAAAGTCCTTTTCTCGCTAGGAGTATTCTTTTGTTTATCTTTCGTCGAATCGTTCGCTTCAAAACATGTGTTTTCCTTGCCTTCGCGGTCTTCTGAAGAATTTCTCCGCCGTTTTTTTCGTGCCGGAATGATTGCCGTTGTTATCACTTTTTGTATTATGTTTCGACTTATTACCGACACTGAGGAAATGACCAATTTTTTGTTAATTTTCACCTAATACTTACTGTTTTTACGGAGGCATACTTCTCTTTCACTCAACCGCCACAACAATGACGTCATCTCGAAGCCACGAGATCTCGATTGCAGAGATCGGCGCGAGACCAAAACAACAATGGCGGATCTGCCTGACGAAAAGTTTGAAGTGCGGTAAATCTCTGTTGAAAATAAAAGTAATCGGGTAATAATGACAATCTGGTGTCAAAATGGTTGCGTCCCAGGGACGCAGGTTGATTCGACCCAATGCGTCCCCAGCAAAAATGATGCGTCTAGGACGCAGGGACGCGGGCAAACCAGAACACTGGACTCATACACAAATAAGTCAAATTCCAACATGACCAGTGTATGGAGCTGGGAGAGAAATCCAGAGGAAGGGAAGGAAACTGTTTCCAGGTAGATTCTTTACATTGCAACTCACGGCTTGGCCCCTGGAAAATGGCTGTAGGTGAGAATTCTAACCCCTTTCAGTTGAGGTAGCAAAAAGTTAACCCCGAACGTCACTGTAGAACTTGCCCCTTAATCCCAATCCAAGACAGACTCAAAGTAAAGTGAATCCTGTTCTTGTCACGGTTGCCATGGCACCCAATAGGCCCCACCGTGTGGCGCCAGCTGCAGCTTGTTGACAGATCAGCTCCCTGTCGGTATTTAAACTCTGTCCTGTCAGTCCCCTTTTGTCGGTCCGTTTGTGAATCTCTGTTTTTACACAGCAAGCCCTTTTTCGCCTTTCTCAATTTTTGCTCCTGTTTGTCTCCCACTACGATTAGTTTTGATCTCGACCACGTCCGCTCTCCCGTCCCGAATGACGACCTGTTTTGATCTCGACCACGTCTGCTCTCCCGTCCCGAATAACGATTTGTTTTTGATCGCGACAACGTCTACTCTCCTCTCCAGGCTTTCGACTTGTTTCCGATCCCGACCGCCTTTTTGCTCTTCCATCCCGTTTTTTTTTCGTCCCCGACACCGCCAACGCTCGCCACGGAAGTCCCACTTTTGCCGTTCAGCGCGACCTGCTTCCCGCTTCCTGACAATGTTTTCATTGATTTATTTATTTATAATAAATAAATAAATAAAATAATAATAAATAATATTATAGAAATAACAAAATAATAAAATAAATAAAATATTTTTTAATAAATAAATGAACAATAAATGAATCATTTATTTAATGTTTTGGTAGCAGGGAGCTGTTTTTGGCGCCAAAAGAGAGGGGACAGGGGATTCACATCAGTAATCATGACATCAATGTGGGCACATGCGGCTTATAGTCAGGTGCGGCTTATGTATGTACAAATGCTTTTTCCATTAAAAATATACTGGGTGCAGCTTATAGTTCAAACTTTTCAGTATATATGCGACTCTACGGGTGTTTCTGGTCCCTATTAACCGCGAAAACCTCGAGATGTCTCTAACTCCTTCTTTAGGACAACTTACTACTCATCATAAGCTCGGAAGGATGTTGAAAGTGCATTTTAAGGTTGGAAACTGTTTATGATTAGAGTTGCTTACAATTTACGAGGTACGTCAGCAAAGTTCCAGGAATCGTGTAACAAAATGTCTTCCATAACCAAACTATAAATAATTTTTTTTTCCCCCAACAAGGCACATTTACAGCTTCCTGTGGCACGTAACACAGATTTCAGGACAGAACATAGGGTACCGTGACGTTAACAAGATAGAAATGTGTTACGTCAGATTTTTTTTATGTGGCCCTTAATAACAAACAAGTCTCTCTAAAAAGGTACCGTATTTTCCGCACTATAAGGCGCACCTAAAAGTCTTTATTTTTTTCAAAAGCTGACCGTGCGCCTTATAATACAGTGCGGCTTATATATGGCTCAATATTAAGTCGCAAGGTCTCGCAACTTACAGCCGCCGACTCGATTTTCCCCCGAACGTGGAGTAGTCCGCGGTGTATGCTGGGATTTATATACCGGCGTTTCATTTCCTAACCAATGTGTCAATCATCCTTTGAATCGATCGCTATTGGCTGAAGTTATTCGGAGCCTCGGATTGGCTAGAGGGCCGAAACAAACCCTGCAATTGGCCGAAAAAGATGTGTCAATCATCCGTTAAATCGATCGCTATAGGCTGAAGTTATTCAGAGCCTCGGATTGGCTAGATGGCCGAAACAAACCCTGCAATTGGCCGAGTTTAGCAATGGCATAGCAAGCTTAGCAAGCTTGCTAAAGTACGCCATAAAGAAACATGTTTCATTAGTCTGTATTTTCAAATAATTTACTCTCCTGGATTTACTACACTCACGGTTGTAAGAAGACCATAATTGCGTATCATTATTGAGCGTGAGAACTTAGGTGAGTTATGCGGCTTTATATTTTCCCGGTATCTTGTTTTAGAACGATCTTGATGTTGCTGTGATGAGTCTATTTTTAAACTCAATTCAATTCAAAGTGTTTATTGTCATATGCACAGTAAAGTTGCGAGCGAAAAAGAAAATAGAAACTAAGGAATGGTTGGCATTTCTTGAATTCCAAGACTTTAACCTTCCGAATGATATTTGAAACGATGCATTTGAGTGACATCGTACGGACACCGCATCCGCACGTGTTCTCGACACGTATTTGCTTCTTTGCAAGCTTTGGGAATGTTAAGGGGGTAAGAAGTTGGACTGAACCATCTGACTGTTTTGTCGACGTTCCCATTGTAGCGCCTTATAATCCGGTGCGCCTTATCCATGGAAGATATAGGACCGGTGCGCCCTATAGTGCGGAAAATAGGGTATTTATTATATTGTTCTCCAGTTCTGCCATACTTAACATATTGTGTAGAAGTTTGGGTTAATAATCACAAAAGTTCACTCCAGCCGCTTTTATCCTCCAAAAACGTGCAATTAGAACCATACACAGGGTAGGATATCGAGATCATACTCATATTTTATTCCCGCACTCCAAATGATTAAAATTACCAGGCGCACCGGGTTATAGGGCGCACCCCGAAAAAATAGTTTTTGGTCCTATATTTTCCATACATAAGACACACTGGATTATAAGGCGCTACAATGGGAACGTCGACAAAACAGTCAGATGGTTCAGTCCAGATTATTACCCCCTTAACATTCCCAAAGCTTGCAAAGAAGCAAATACGTGGCTCAGACATATACGGAAACAGTGTCTGTACAATGTCACTCAAATGCATCGTTCCATCATTTGGAAGGTTAAAGTCTTGGGATTCAAGAAATGCCAACCATTCCTTAGTTTCTATTTTCTTTTTCGCTCGCAACTTTACTGTGCATATGACAATAAACACTTGGAATTGAGTTGAATTTAAAAATAGACACTCCATTCCATCCATTATCTGCACCGCTTATCACAGAAACATCGAGTTCAGTCTGAAACAAGATACTGGGAAAATATATAGCCGGAGTAGCTCACCGAAGTCGTTGCGTTCAATAATAATGTGCAGCCATGGTCCTCTTATATCCGTGAATGTAGTAAATCCAGGAGAATAAAATATTTACAAATACAGAATAATAAAAAATGCTTTCTCTATGCCGTCAACCACGTGCTATACGCATTCATCTTTTTCGGCCAATTGCAGGCTTTGTTTTGCCACTTTAGCCTATGCCAGCCTGTAAATGATAATAAGGATCCGCCCCCTTTACCTCCGAATAACTTTAGCCAATAGTGATCGATTTAACTGATTATTGACACATCTTTTTCGGCCAATTGCAGGCTTTGTTTCGCCCCTTTAGCCTATGCGAGCCTGTAAATGGTCAAGACTTTTAGGTGCGCCTTGTAGTGCGGAAAGTACGGTAGATGATTTAGTAAAATTTTTCACTGCACAACTGCTATTTATGGTCAACAGAAAACATCCAAAAATGAACCCACTCGAAAAAAACTTAAGGGGCTGTAGTAAATTCATAATCCCGTAGGTGAGAACCACCAGGAAAAGTATGTGTGTGTCTGTGTGTGGAGTCAAACTTTGGAACAATATACAAGAAGAGATCAAACAATGTCCAACTTGTCATGGTTGCCGATTGAGCGCTGCTGCGACGGCATAATTGGCGCCAACAGCCCGGACAGCTGATTGGCTGATTCTCTCTTTTTAAACCCCCGTGCAGCCGTCAGATCGTTATGCAAACTGTTGCTGTTGTAGAAAATAAACTTGCATTTGTAGAATAGATTTGCATACATTTAGAAAGAAATGTAGAAAGACTTGCTTACAGTTGGGAGAAATGTTGCTTACATCTCGGGAAGGTCTCGGCGGACGAATTAGTATAAACAATCCTCCTTAAGGGAGGACAAGAGATAACGGCAAAGGGCAAGGTGACATGAACTGGCATAAACTTAAAAACACTTCCAAATAAGGACGGAACCCTGGGCACGTACCCCTTCAGGCGTGAAAAGGGACGGGGCCAAACCGGGTACACGTGCTATGTCGAAAACTATAAAGACACACGCATATCTTTGATTCGCTGAGTCTCTTGTTGAAATTGTGTATCAATAAAAAGAACTCCCTCTTATGTCATTTTGATTCCCGCATTTCTTTGAACACGTACGAGACGATTCAACAAATTGGTCTTATCTTCATCATTGCCAACATCTCAGTAAGCCTTTTCGGCCGACTCTGTTCCTGCCCTGCTTTTTTCTGCCTGATCTTTGTTGCTAACCTGTTTCCGGACCTGACTTCGCCCCGTTCTGCCTGCCTGTTACCTGACCTGTTTGGCCCCGTTACCTGCCAACTTGACCATGACCCAAAAAAGCCCAGTAACTGTCAACAGATCTGGGTTCTCAGCACCCCCAACGCTCTGACCTAAAATGGCCCCTGTACTGTTCCAACCTTAGTTTTGGTAACCTGTAATTGTCACAAGCCAGAAACCGAGACAGGACCCAATAGCGTTCGTTTGACTCAGTTTTTATTAAGAAAGAGAACAGTGGTGGCATCCACGATCCGATGATCGTCGGACACGGGTAGCTGATGGCAGGAACGTGGAAGTGGCAATTCCGTGTCGAGCGAGGATAGTCGTAGGCAGCAGGAAAACAGGTCGATAGCCGGGACGGGGGAGCAAGGGCAGTAACGAGTCCAGAAAAGAGGTCGGCGACAGGTATCAGGCAGGAAACAGGCCAAAACGGGTCGATGGCCGGGACGGAAGAGCAGGGCAGAAACTGGTCTGGAAACAGGTCGGCTACAGGTATCAGGCAGGAGAAAACAGGGCAGGAGAATGTCGGAAGGTCTGGAGCTTGCCTACCTGGGAGCATAGGTTTGCAAACGGTCTGACCATTCCTCTTGGAAGCCGAGGTTTAAAAAGAGTCCATCAACTAATCAGCGCTCAAGGCTGTTGGCGCCAAGTGGCACTTCCATGTCGAGCGAGGATAGTTGTAAGCAGCGGCAAAACAGGTCGATAGCCGGGACGGGGGAGCAAGGGCGGTAACGAGTCCAGAAAAGAGGTCGGCGACAGGTATCAGGCAGGAAACAGGGCAAAACAGGTCGATGGCCGGGATAGAAGAGCAGGGCAGAAACGGGTCCGGAAACAGGTCGACAACAGGTATCAGGCAGGAGAAAACAGGGCAGGAGAATGTCGGAAGGTACAGAGCTTGCCTTGCTGAAAGCATAGGTTTGTAGACGTTCTGACAGCTTCCGCTTGGAAGATTGGGGTTTAAAGGAGTCAGGGAACCAATCAGCGCTCAAGGCTGTTGGCGCCAAGTGGCATTTCCGTGTCGAGCGAGGATAGTCGTAAGCAGCGGCAAAACAGGTCGATAGCCGGGACGGGGGAGCAAGGGCAGGAACGGGTCCGGAAACAAGTCGGCTACAGGTATCAGGAGAAAACAGGGCAGGAGAATGTCGGAATGTACAGAGCTTGCCTAGCTGGAAGCATAGGTTTGCAGACGGTCTGACAGTTACTTCTTGGAAGACGGGGGTTTGAGAGGAGTCAGGGAACCAATCAGCGCTCAGGGCTGTTGGCAGTCGAACATGCCCCGAATCACTTATCATGACAGTAATCATGACAGATACAGGAAAACTATAAAGCCGGCATACTTTACTTGTAAAATGATTCCCAATATGGTAGTTAGCACTTCTGTGAAGAGCGAGGATAATCGTAGGCAGCAGGGATACTGGTCACTAGCCGGGACAGGAGAGCAAGGGCGGTAACGGGTCCAGAAAATAAGTCGGCAACAGGTATCAGGCAGGAAACAGGGCAAAACGGGTCGATGCCCGGGACGGAAGAACAGGGCATGAACGGGTCCGGAAACAGGCCGGCAACAGGTATTAGCCTGGAGAAAACAGGGCAGGAGAATGTCAGAAGGTACAGAGCTTGCCTAGCTGGAAGCATAGGTTCACAGACGGTCTGACAGCTTCCACTTGGAAGATGGGGGTTTAAAAGGAATCAGGGAACCAATCAGCAGTCAGGACTGCAACAGATAATCTATAAAGTTAATGCACATTCATGACCATCAGTCAAAAAACAGATTATGGAGAGACTGTCTTTTTTTCTGGCTTTTAAATTTCACGTACACATCATAAAGATCGGATCTCCATTCTGTATACATTTGCTGATTTAATTTATGAGTTTGGGATGACGTGTGCGCTCCTGACGTTATGTCTGGAACTCAGTAAAGGGATTTTTTTTTCTTTTAGCCGCAACTGCCGAGAAGCCGGCCATTGGGCTCATCAATCACTTCAATGAAAATGTCCGATCTGCCCGCTTGAAAACAGAACGCATTTTTAGCCATTGTTGACAATTTCACCTGAAGCTCATCTACTGTAAATTCCGGACAACTGAGCGCACCTGAATAAAAGCCGCATGTTCAAATATAAGAAACTTTTGTCTTAGTATGAGCCGCGAATGTCATGACGACTCATGACATTCACCTGCTCCTGTTGTCAGCCTGTCAGCAAACCTCTGTTTCCACAAGGCAAGCATTTTTGACTCCGACTCCCTTCGGTCCCGTTGTGTCCCCCGTTTTCAACTCATCCGTTCCTGATTTCCCCGTCTGTCTCCTGCCACGACCCGTTTTTTGACCCCGACCACGTTTCGATCTCCCGTCCCGGCTAACGAGCCGTTTTTTGACCCCGACCACGTTTTGATCTCCATGATCTCCAACATGAGTAAAAGCAGTATCAACCAGGTCACATTTCAAGTGAAGTCCCATGTCTTTGTCTAGCCCTTAATAAGAAGATGTGTCAAAGGACTGCACAAATTACAATGACACCATGCCCTGATCTGAAACCGACATGCTGGCAAGGAAAAACTCAAAACCTGTCATGATGACTGATTAATTTCACCTCTTCCTGCTTGTTTGGCACTAGCTGCTCCTGGTTACCTGATTGGTTCCCCGTTCTACTTAAGCTCAGTCCTTTCACTCGCCTGTCGTCAGCCCGTCAGCAAACCTCTGTTTCCACAAGGCAAGCATTTTTGACTCCGAATCCTGTCTGTCCCGTTTTGTTACCCGTTTCCTGCTGCAACCCGTTTTTTTTGGCCCCCGACCACGTCTTGAGCTCCCGTCCTGGCTAACGACCCGTTTTTGACCCTGACCACGTTCTGATCTCCTGTCCGGGCAAACGATCCTTTTTTCGGTCTAACTACGCTATGATCTCCCGCTCCGGAAGATCCACTTCCGCATAGAGGTGTTCTCAGCGAGCCTGTGTGACTCCCGTCGGTCCCGTTTTGTCACCCGTTTTCCACTCGTCCGTTCCTGATTTCCCCATCTGTCTCCTGCTACGACCCGTTTTTTTGACCCCGACCACGTTTCCTGATCTGAAACCGACATGCGGGCAAGGAAGAACTCAAAACCTGTCATGATGACTGATTAATTTCACCTGTTCCTGCTTATTTGGCTCCAGCTGCTGCTAATTACCTGATTGGTTCCCCGTCCTACTTAAGCTCAGTCCTTTCACTCGCCTGTTGTCAGCCCGTCAGCAAACCTCTTTTTCCACAAGGCAAGCCTTTTTGACTGTGACTCCTGCTACGACCCGTTTTTTGACCCTGACCACGTTTCGATCTCCCGTCCCCGCTAACGACCCGTTTTTTGACCCCGACCACGTTCTGATCTCCATGATCTCCAACATGGGTAAAAGCAGTATCAACCAGGTCACATTTCAAGTCAAGTCCCATGTCTTTGT